>NC_091491.1:8837698-8991482 GCF_947461875.1 Haliaeetus albicilla
AGAACTTGGAGCTTTGTTGCTCAGCCTTCAGACACTGTTCCTGTGCCTCGTGACTAAATTCCCAGTCTTTTGGAAAGAAGCACCAATAGAAATAATTCTGGTGCTGGTTTTTTTCCATTTCTTCCTTCATTGTATATAGAAAATTTTGGTTTTCTTTGAGAAATTGATTGTTTTCTACAGAATTCCCTGCCACATGCACCTCTAGTGCTGTGAAGATGTCTAATTACAATTTGGTGCTACAGTCTAGAAAACTTAACTTATCTTCCTTTGTTGCTTAAAGGACTCTCACTAGTTGTCCTGGTATATCATGGGGCAACATCTGAGCTAATGAGTAAAGATATTTTTAAAAGAATAAGCCCCAAACCTCAAACTTACAGAATGGGATGCCTTCACTGTTAGTGACATACCTTATCTTCTGTTTTATTTTTAGTTGCTCTTCTACAGCGAGTAGCAGAATTGGAAAAGGTCAATGCAGAATTTCTGCGCACAAAGCAGCAACTTGAGCAAGAATTTAATCAAAAGAGAGCAAAATTTAAGGAGTTATACTTGGCTAAGGAAGGTAAGGTCTCAATTCTTGGAATTATTCTGAAGTTTATAAAACTTCATCTTCAGTTAATCCCCGTATGAAGAATAACCTTTGTAATGCCAACTACTATTCCCCATTTACCCTTGCACACCACATGCTTTTTTTTTTGTTAAGGATAATTAGGATTTAAGGGGGTTTTCTGCTGGGATAGTTGACTGCATATTCAGCATGGCTAGTGGGTTAAGCCGTTGTTGTCTGATTTGCCAAAAATGGAAAAATGACAGTAGTCTTTTAAACAGATATAATAACAGAAGAGACAAGCAGAGAGTAAAATTCAGTAGGTGGCTATTTAGCTTCCTAGAATGAATTTTTAGAATTAAATTTAAAGATTTGCCTGCCTGGTTAGGAGTTAGCAGAGCAACTTGATGTACACTCAGAAACACCGCCACTGAGTTTTAATTCTAACTTTCTGAAGTCATGGTGTGCTTGTTCTCTCAGCAGCTGATCTGGTAAGTGGAAAGGCATAGTCTAGATAGTATGCTGTTTGTACTTTGTGACTAGCTTTTTTTATGTAGTATTAATTTGTCTTAAATTTCGATCTGAGGTAGAATGTAAGCAGACAAACATTATAAAAGTTTTAATACCAGCCAAGGGCATCCATTTCAATAACATTCTTTATAGGAAAATTTGAACCATTTGAGCTCAAATATCTGATGAAGATTTGGAGACTAGAGATAGCTGTTGTTCTGAGAGCAAAATTGATTTATTTCTAATCCTGATGATTTTCCTGTCCTTAACATATGAAAGTAGAGCCAAAAAATAATGCATTAAGACTGCAGCTGCTTCTATAAGCTTATGAGGGCAGAAATACAACAGGCATAATGAAGATCAGATCATACAGAAGGCCTGTTTCTTTGTATTTCTAGAAGCTAGATGAAAGGAAATTTAAGATACAAGACACTACTGATGAGATCAGCAATAATTCTCCCTTTTCAGAACAGTTGAAAAATAGAAAATAAAAATAGTGATGAGGGGAAAAAAAAAATCCAGGTTTCACATGTACTGAAGTGAAAGGATACCAGAGGAGAATATACAAGCAATTACTTTTCTTTTCTCTCCCCCCTACCCCGGCCCCTGCCAAAGCTTTTTTGCCCTCCCTGTTCTCCAAGACCCTTTCCTAAGTGTACATTGGGACTGTTGCAACCCATCCTTAATACTGTCATTTGAGAACTAAGTAATATAAATGCCACAGGGTCTTGGTTTTTTTTACATGAGGATTAATGGCCTTTTGAGTACCCAATTAGTTCTGGGTTCCATATTCTCTATCAAGGGGTAAGGTGTTGGGCACCAGGATTGATTAAGCTTTTTGATATTGAGGGAAATACATGGACATAGCTTGGTGTTTGTTGTACACTGGCCAGATGTTTCTGCTAAAAGTGATTGCCACTGAAATAAGCTATATGGGCATAAAACTATATTTTGTGTTAGTGCTTTCGGAATTAATTGTATTTTTTATATATATATATCTTCCAGAGCTTTTTGCTTCAGATTAACTGAAAACTCAGGAGGATAATGTAAAATTGGTTTAATTTCTGTTTATAGTTGCAACAATTAGAGAAGTAGTGGATATTCCATTGAATGTATCCCTTCTTTTAGTAGAAGCTCAGTTTTAGCAAAGCCATGGTAAAGAGCAAATTAGGCTGCATAGTTTTCTTACATGGGCTCCATGTAGTGGTCCCGGAGTGTTTCTGTTCAAGGAAGTGTTCCATCCAAATTCGGGACCAAGTTGGTGCCAAAAATGGGGCAAGAACTGGCTTCCTGTCTGTTCTTATCTGTTCCAGATTCTTTACCAGAATGAGTTAAATAATAACGAACTAATTAAAAGCACAGTTCACTTTCATCAGGTATATCGATTCATAGGTTATATCTACAGTGTCTGCTTTGTGGCTGCATCCATGAGAAGGTACTTTTTTAATAAAAGGCAAGGGCAAGCAAAGTCAAGAAATAATATTCCCTAAAGATACCTGCTAACATTTGTTTGGTTGTTATGGGTAGATGCTTTAGCATCAGTGCTTCCTTCATCCCGTTGTTAGAGTACTGTTCTTTGCCATAGCAACAATGGATACTTTGATTGAAGTACAGATTGAATTTATTAATCAAGCTAAATGTAAATAATACTTCTTTTCAGAGGACCTGAAAAGACAAAATGCAGTGCTCCAAGCAGCCCAAGATGATCTGGGACAACTGCGGACCCAGCTGATGGAAGCCCATGCTGAAATGGAGAACATCAAAGCTATAGCTACTGTATCTGAGAATACAAAGCAGGAAGCTATCGATGAGGTGAAGAGACAGTGGCAAGAAGAAGTAGCTTCACTACAAGCTATTATGAAAGGTAACAACCCGGCAAGCTGCTACCGCTAAGATCAGGCACCTCTTTAGTATGCGTTTAGTGATTTGTGCCTGCCCTTGCACAGGATATGGATAGCTGCTTTTCATGGCTTGGCAAAACTGGGCTACAGAAGTGACGGATGAAGTGTAGTTCCTAAGTTTGTGAAAAGGAGCTTGGTGATTCTTTTCTGTTACTATGAGGATAGAATTTAGAAGGAATTGTGGAAATGGGAGCTCCCACATATATGCAAAGCATTTTTGTGATACTTCATCCTTCCATGAAGATGAGTATAATGCATGTAATTTGACAAGTCTGAAAACAGCTTTAGACTGACAGCATGATTCTCTTTTCTTCTGTGTAAACATAGTTCTGCTGTCAGACAGTTCAGTGTCCCTCCAGTGCCATCACATGGACTTTTCCCCAGGCTAGTGACTGAACATGCATCGGTTGTGGGTCTTTTTTTTTTTTTTTTTCCTTCTTCTTGATAGTTCTGAGATAATATTTGTTATGTTTGCATGTCACACAGCTGTTGATGTTTCTGAGACAAACTATGTGCAAGGAACAACATGCAGGATGTAAACTGGGGACAAACTGTTGCCATAACTGGCTGTTTTCTTAAAGGTTCACAAACAGGATTCACAGTATCCTGAGCCCACAGCCTGTTGGCTGACGGGAGTTTTTCCATCAACTGATTATGCTTTTCCCCCAGAGAAGACAAATCTTCATGTATATTCAGTACACAAATTTCTGTTTATTTATGATCTACAGAGATACATGAACCTAGATGAAGGCTCAGTTGTGCCAGCTGCTGTCTGTATGTAAACAAAGACAGCCCCTTACCTGAAGGGGTAGTAGTAATAATAGGGAAATGAAAGCTATGTGAGAAGTTCTAGTTCCTTTGCGTTTTGGAGTAGATGAGTAGGGTTTTGGAAGTTTGTATGTGCTTTGAGGTACAAAATATGCTGTCAAATAGGATGTTAGACATGTACATTATTTTGAAATTAGGAGTTAGATGGTTTTGGGGGCTTGCTTGTTTTGTTCTAGTGATGGTACAAATTGAGATGCAGTTCCTTTGGATGTTTTGCTTAATGTAGTTGGTTTTTGGGTGAAGAGTCAAAAGGGAGGAGAGAGGAAGGAAGAGTTCACTGTTGTCCTAGTTTTGATCAATTATGATAAATTACTGACTGATTAGAGATGGAGCTCCTAAAGCTCTGTTCTTTAACTTACATGGAAAATAAGTTTTGAAAATGCTGTTTTGTAGAGACTGTTCGTGACTATGAGCTCCAGTATCATCACAGGTTGGAGCAAGAGCGAGCTCAGTGGAATCAATATCGAGAAAATGTGGAACGTGAAATAGCTGAGTTAAGGCGGCGATTGTCTGAAGGTCAAGAGGAAGAAAACCTAGAAAATGAAATGAAAAAGGTACATTGAAATCTAGTTCTTCAATTTCTGTTTCAAGATACACTTGTGTTGTTATGCATGAGTTCATTTCTACGGCCTGCTATAATTCCTCAGAAATACACATAGCCTCGTTCTGCCAACTTTCAGCTCTTTGTTCATGGAAGTCATCATGACCTAATCCTGCATTTGAATCCATAAAGGTATTGTGCCTGATTATGTGGATTCAGTAAGAGGATTGCACCTGAGAAGATGGTAAGGTTTGGCCTTCAGCTTGTAAAAGCAGGAGGCCTTGTAAAGTCTCTTGTCATAATGTCAAATGAGCTCAAGTAAAGCCCCTTTTAGATTTTTCTGGTTTGGCTGCAGATTTATAGTTTACTTTACACTTCTGCACCTTTATTCCTTTTCTCAGATCTTACAAACTTCTTTTGAGGTTTTTAATGGGCACTATATCTAAAATGTCTTTCGTCTTTCTTTAAGGTAAGCCATGTTTGTGCAACACAGTACTACTGGCTTCCTAGGAAATACAGAACCTTGCTGTCACAAAACAACAGGCTCTAGATGATGAAAGATATTTGCCCTGGAGCTTGGAAAGATTTTGTTGTTGATCAAAGATCTGTGACTTAGAAGAGTTCATAGAAGTAGATTGAGGTGCCTTGTGTTCAGTTTGAAATTTATTTTTTTTATTTTTTTTTGAGTTTGAAGATTTGGTGTATTTCTCTTTCAGGCAGGAAGGAAACTGAATCTGTTGTAACAGATGAATGTTTTAAGATCTTGTTTATCATATTGTAAAAACTTGCATTTAAGTGAATTTGTCTTCTCAGCAGGTTTACAGTAGTGTTCAAGGTATTCTAAGACAATTTTAGTGTAATAAATGATCCTATATTCAATAAAAGAATAGACTAACATCTGATAATCTGCCACATCACTGCATTTCCTTGTTTCTGCTTGCTGTCAACAGAAGAAATGCAGTATTGAATATCACAAACATTTCACATAATAAGTATTTTACCTATTTTTACTATGTTGTAACAAGCAATCAGTATTAGTGTTGCAAATTGGAATTCTTTTCCTGAGACTTATAAAGAGATTCTTGAATGTTGCTAGTTGTAGTTGCATAATTGCTGTTTGGTATTCAGTTAGACTGCTCTTCATATACTCCTGATTTATAAAGGTAGGAGTCATCGTAAAGCCTATTTGCCAATGTTCTGACTACAGAATTACTGCCACTGGAGTTTTAAGACATAAACTGTTTTTAAGAGAAGGTTTTAGCCCTATTAAGAGAAAAAAAGACTTTGGTCGAAGCTGTAAGGAAGGTTCAAAATTGAATCAGTGTGGTGAATCTTGTAGAAACAACCCAGAAGATGCAGAGTTCATAGTGTAAAACTCCCGGCAGTGCATTACCAACAAACTGTCAATAAGAATTTTCGGAAAATGATCTCTCTTGACTGAGAGAGTCTTTGCAATAACTAAAATCTCAGCGCTTTTATTTTTTTAGTCTGAACGTACTGATCATGTAACAGTTGGAGTTGCAAGTAGCTCAAATGACAGTGCAGCTCACCCACGCTTAGTGGCTTTACTATGTGCAAGTTAGCATTTAGAAGTTTAGTATAGCAGATAAATAGCATTTTCAACTATACTCCTTTAAAAGGGAAATAAATATCCCTTGTGATCCTAAAGGAAAAGGTGATTGGTTTATTAATCTCTGATTCATATGAGCTTGGAAAGCTTTATAGGCCTGTAAAGCAGAGGAACATGTACTTTATGTAATAGGAGGGGGAGGGGGAAATGTAGTCTTCAGAGTGCAGCTTGAAATAATTGCTTAAACTGCTTTGCATGGGTTTTTTAATCTTCTTTGCCATCAAACCTGTGAGTTTTTTCCTCAAGGAGACTAAGAATTAGACCACAATTAGGAAAAGGATGTTCAATTTTACCTAAAAACAAATGAGCAAATCCCAAGCCCATAAAAAGCTGTGTTTGGTTAGCAAAATAATGAATATTTGTGCCTCAGCAGTCAGTGTGAAAGGAGGAGTTTTCTTGATCAGTTGGGATGTGCTGTTTGAAGACTTGTGATCAATTCCTTACGCAAAATGGCATTTCCAGCCAACAATGTTGTATTTGTCCTCCATCTTTATATGCTCCATTATAAGGATGGATTTATTTTACTTTAAGGCATAAACTTGGAAAGTTTTAAAAAAATATCTTAATCTTCTAGCCAGTTCTAAGGAATCTCCAAACATCTCAAAAGAGTGAAAAAGAAAAAAAGTACTTTGCTCTCTGGGTTGTAAGTAGATGCTGTACCAGCATATAATATATCACATTTCTTAAAACTAGCAGAAAACCATACCATTGTGTAGCATTCTCAATGAGAGGTGAGGTGAGAAGGATGGACGGAGAAGAGAAAAGATTACAAGCCATATGTTTCAGTCCAGGACGCTAACCTTCTTGGCTCTCTTGACTGGATAATATCTCAGTTCAGTTGTGTTCAATTTGGCTATAGAATCCATTTTAAACTACAAAGAAAATCAGTGAAATTTGATACTGTGTCCATGTAATTGCTAATGATTATGCTTGTTGTCTGCATACTTTTTCCTCTGAAAGAGATGAGGGGTAGATAACAAATGTTGCTCCAAATTCTGTAAATATGTCTTTGAATTTAAAGTTTATTTATTTGGTTGACTGTACAGTTTTGGTATGTGTGCTTATCAGGCTTCCAGTGTGCATGTTTTTTATCCTGGTTTGGGATCGCTTAGAGTGGGTGGGTAATGTTTTGATAAGCATATTATTTTGAGCTGTATTTACTAGACTGTGACTAGGTCGCCAGAGGTATCCAAGTCTAGCCTGCAAACCTGGCATTTGGTATTCTTGAGCATCCTCTTGTCAGAAAGAGTGTGTCTGGTGGAACACATGCACTTGTCTTCAAGCAGCTGTTTTGCTTTTCCATGTAAATATATTTCAAGTTGCAAATTGCCAAATCTCTGTAGAAAACTTGTGTGTTCTGTGATTTTTATCATAAAGCAATGATTTCTAAGAAATCTGTGCTGAAAACTTTGTGGATTTTCTATAAATCTCCCTTGCCAACTCAAAAAAGGTAAATACTTTGTTCTAATGATAAGCATGCTTACCTAGTGATTCATCTTTCAGAAAATGTATTGGTGATTTGTAAAAATCTCTTTATCTTCCTGTTCGTTGTAATACCAGATAGGTTTTGGGTTTTTTGTTATCACAGATGCTAAAAGCAGTCTAGCTATAGCAGCATGTACTTCCATGCAAGTTCTCTGCCTGGGAATGACTGGGCTCCCTCTGGACAATGACTTGGTGGGAATCAGTCCTGCCCACTGGCAAAATTTGGCTAGTCCCTTTTTATTCAGACCTCATTTTCCATTCAGGAAATGATCTGGTTTGCTGTTGGAGCTGTGATGACTATAAAGACTCCTCTTAGCACAGTTGTGTCAAACTCTGAGTAGCAGAAATCTGCAGAACAGGTTATTTTGCATATAGAGAGAGCAAGAAAGGACAAACCGCCTGTTATGAAGTGTGCTTACTAGTCAGAAGAGGGGAAATTGGAAGGGGGGAGTAATCTGATTTCTGTGACAGAGTTGGCCATAACATCTGATGCACAGTAAGCTGCTTTTGTTGGTAATGATAAAGAACAGCGGAATAGATTTAGAGGAACTTTGAATGGTTTACTCCTACTTTAAAGAGAGATTCTCAAATTGTGTCTGTGTTTTCTGCTTGTCTTGTTTTTAAGGAACAAATTCAGGTACAGTAATGCCTGAGATTTCTCTAGCCAGGTTTTTATTCTGAAAATGTTGGTTAGAGTAACAGTAAAGGATGTTCAGGCTAGCAATGCAATGTTTTGTGTAGTGGCTTGGACTCATTTTTAGCATGTTCTGTCGTGTCATCTTCACTCTGTATCTGAAGATCCCTTGCAGCGTGTTCTTCAGCTGCTGTGCTGGGGGAAGCAGGTTTTGCTGGGGCAGAAGTGGTTTGGGTGCTTTGTTTTTAATTAGCTCACGAGTAAATACAAGCTGATAAGGTGTAAAACCTTAGTCTTTGGCAGTCAAATTAGTTTGGCAAAAAGTTTGAAGGAAATAAACATTTTAAGGATCACACCTCTGGAAGAGTCTGAATAACGCCTTTTAATACAGGAAATGTGGTGCTGTGGCACCTCTTGCCACATGTGACAGTATCGTTATGTAGCATTTTTCGACAGGATAGATATTTCATTAAAAGTTTGAGTGGGAACTTCAACCTCAATTTGGGCATCTTGGTAATTATACTTTACCTTCAAAGGCAGACCCAGTGACCAGCACTCATTTTGTTAGCAGATAAAGGCTAATTCTGAGTGTTTAGTTCAGTATCATACTGAGCTTTAATATGGATCCTAACCCCCTCTTACCTTCCCCCCCCCCCAGCCCTTTTTTTTAAAGGAAACATTTGCAATATGTTGCAACCATAGTGTCAAACTTCAGCTCTGTCTACCAAGCAGTAAAAGCTAGAGCAATTTTTCTGTCATGTGGGATTTGATACAGTTTTGTCTTTCCAGTTGGTTGCTGTTCAACAAATATGATTTTGCTTTCAGAGAACTTTCTGTTTCTCTGAACTGGTTGGTTCCAACATGGATGCATTTGTTGCTCTGTATTCAGTGTTGAACCATGTGAAATCAGACTGGTGATGAAATATTCCTGCAGTTATCATGAATAATTAGGAAAAAACTTATTCAGCAGTCTTAAAAATGTTGGGCTCTCTTTAGTCCATATGAGCCAGCTATAGGTAGCATTAAATGAATAGAACTGATACAATAAATAAAATATAAAGCAATCTTTGAAGTTGAACTCTTGCTTCCATCTCTTCAAAAAAATGTGACTGATGAGTTGCTGGCTGCAAGTGACAGGGTATGTATGTACATGTGACACCGTCACATGTCCCTGGTATTGAATTCACTGCGTCATGTGATGTCCCTCGCTTTCCTTGCTGATTTTATTTGCACTCTTTGGACAAGCAAACTAGCAGTGGCAAAATGTAGCAGAAGTGAATGGAACATGAAGAAATTTAATTTTGTTTTGTCTATAGAGTTTTCTTTAAAGCTTTTTAGAGCCCAAGGGCCTGGTAGCAGTTGTATAATTGACAGGTATTGCAACATTATTTTATTTTGTCTATTCATTTTAAGTTTAGAAAGCTTCAATGGTTAAAAATATTGTCTATTTTTCTTCCTGAAAGTCTTGCTCAGAATACAGTTGTCAATAAGCTTACCAGAAACTGAAAGTCAAATGAGTAGCCCCTAGGACCTGCATTCTAGTCTAGATTTAAAACAAGACATGAATGTTATCTTTTAGCGGCTGTCTTTGCTGATCAGGTTAGGAAAAGTGTCATCTTTTGAAACTTCAGCTTTGGGACACTGTTCTCTGCCTTCCCTCCCCTGCTGAGTTCCTCCAGTAGAAGACAGAGAACAATTGAGCATTCTGAGCCTTCATACATAAAACAAACCAAATTAGGTTGCTTAAATTCTTCACGGCTTGAAGAATTTTACTGTGGTGAATATTTAGGCATTCTGCTTGCTGTTGTAGAGTCTATGGGAGCTGTTACTTTCACTTGGGAAGTTTTTAGTGCATCCATGAGGGAAAGCCAGAGCATTTAAGAAATGGGGAAGTTGGGGCTACTCTTCGCCATGTGCAATTCTGAATTTGAACACTGAACACTCTCATTTTAATTCTTGCTATATTTGCCTGGCTCTTTCTCTTCACTCCCCACCCCCAACACCCCCCATATCAGTCTTCTCATTCTGTTATCCTGCTTTGGTCTTTTTCAGAACTACTTTTTGAAAAAATCATGGAGGTTTGATAAATTATCTGTATATAGTTTTGAAATATTTAGTACAGTAACACCCAAACCTGATGCTACATCCGTAATAATTTAAAGTTGAAAAATGGTCTTCCAAAACAGAACAAAGCTACACTATGCATTACTGTGCAGATCCTTTTTCTGTTAAGTTCATGAGTAAATGAATGGCCAATAACTCACCATGCAGTTCTTGTGTTACACTTTTTTTTTTATGTGCTATGTGGCAGCAAGTTGCAGGACAGTTAGGCCTTTAATAACAGAAAAGTGTACGTATTTTGAAACGCCTGGTCCGTAAATTTTCTCTCAAGTATCAAGATTGATAGATTTACTAACATTCTCTTTAAAAACAGATATTCATGGCTTAATCCATACATGGATTTAAAATTTAGCTACATTTTGTGAATGGAGTAGTATCGGCCTGTTGTCGTAGAGAGGACCACTGAACTAAATAAATAGCAATAAGGCGAGTATTGAAAGTGGAAGTTTAGTCAGCTATTTTTGTTGGCGTAGACATTTTCTCCAGATGTCTCTGATAATGGAAACTGTTGTGGTGAAAACTATGATAATGTGTTATTCATAATTTATTGTGTTAACTTCAGGCCCAGGAAGATGCTGAGAAGCTGCGTTCGGTTGTGATGCCTATGGAGAAAGAGATTGCAGCACTAAAGGAGAAATTGACAGGAGCTGAAGAAAAAATAAAAGAGTTAGAAGCATCAAAGGTGAGGTGGAATTGTAACCGTACCCTAATTTATATCTTGCATTGTGCTAGTTTGATGCAGATAAGTAAAGTAAAATTTTGTAAGAGAGAAAAAGGTGTGTTGTGAAACTCTTCATGCGCAATACATCTTTCCTCCTGTAGCTCAAATAACATATTTGGCCTATATATGTTTTCCCATCTTTCTGTTTTGAGGGTTGTGTTACATATGCGCGCGCGTGTGTGTGCGTGCGTGCGTGTGATCTATGCTTAGCTTAAATTTCATGGCTTCAGGTCTACTTGTAATAAAAAAAGAAAAAGCTCTAGAAAAATAAGTGCTTTGCACCTCTCCAACAGCCTGGCCTTTAGATTGTTGTCATGCTTGCAGGCAAAGAAAGATTTGCATTTGGCAGAATTCTTTTAATCTACTTCCATCCAGCATCTGCTATATTTCATTTTCTAATCCTGGGCATAAAACTGAGGCAATATCATCAGAATTTTTATATCTTAAAATTTAAGCAGATCTCAGATTCATAGAAAGGGGTACTGGTCATTGCTGTCAAGAAATAAATGTGAGTGATTTATCTAGCAATCTTGTATTCTTCAGTTGTGTCAGAACCCCTGTTGAACTCTCTCATCAGCTGTGAAGGGTAAATAATATCTACATCACTGCAAGATAGTTGCATTTACTGTACTGTTTTATACAGAAATGAAGATGTCTTCTGTTACAAGTATTTCATCTTGGGAAGTCAAATAGGCTGAAATTGCAGAATAGGTTACCATGTGGATTTTTGTAAGACATATAAATAAATACCTTCCTTGTCTTCTGTATTCTCATTTAAATCATTTAAATAGATGTTCATCACTTGCTAGAATTCTTTCTCTCTCTTTTTTTTTTTTTTTTTTTTTTTTCCCCTTCCCCTTTTATCCCAACTTGGAGGTCTGTTTGAGATTTAGGAGAATGGTGTAATTCATTTAACAATCTAAAAAAATTGTACTAGATTGAGAGTCCATGCTTGAGTGTTTTCCTTCTTCATAGATTCTTTGTGCTTTATAGGTCAAATTTTTGAGATTGAAATGTTCCTAGGAATAATAGTTCTCCAGGTAGTTCTGCTTTTTCTCTTGATGCAAATAACACTTCCTTTCTATTGCCAGGATGAATTTGGGGAAGATGAGGAAACATGAACCTTCTCTTCTTGCTTGCTTCCTTGCTTTCAGAATGCTTTTTTTTTTTCTCTCCTTTTTATCTTTTCTTCTATTCTTAAGAGTAGTCTAGAACTTTTCTTAGAACTTTTCTGAATTTGGTTTTAAAAATCATAGGTTGTTCTTGTCTCCCTCTTTCCTTACAGGCAAGGCCTGAGTAAAATTGATAGGGTTTCAGGACCAGGAATTGTGTTGGTGTCTTTGTCAGTCCTCTAAAATCTGAGCATGGCATTCTATGAGATGAGTAAAACACAAGCACGCATCTCTTGGAAAAAAAGAGAATAATCACTTTATCCATGCTTCCAGTTTATTGGGGGATTGTTTTTAAAGAAGTCTCACTTTAGATGGTGATTCTTACCAAAGAAAATAACTTAGGCCCTTGATTCTTACCTCTGGTCACTTCCATTTCATTATCCCTTCTGTCTGAAGTTGCCGATAGTCCTATTTCAAGTCACCTTTTTTAGCTTAATGGGAAAGAATTGCTGTTTTCTATCTAGCAAGGAGATGTTTAAGCACAAACTTAGTAAGCTGTTAAAAGTACTTTAATCTATGGCGCTATAAAAATGCGAGGTATTATTTACATGATTTATATTACTAGACAGGTATGAGGACTGATGTGCAGAATGAGCAGTATATTTGGCTTTTCTGTTGGTCATGATGAAATCCCTCAGATCTGCTTGAGTCATGTAATTTTGTTTCTCAGTGTGGAGTATTTAGTTGGATTAGTGAAACAAATGTGTTTCTTTTCTCTCCCTCTCCCCCCCTCCATCCTTCCCGAGGGCTATTCTCTGGGAGTCAGATTTTTCTATTTCAAAGGCTAAAATCCTAGCAGATAGAAAAGTTGGTATCCTAGGGCAGGAGAAGCTGTCCCTGCCATCAATGGCAAGTTAAAGCCTAAGGGCTGTCTTGAACTCTGAGTCAGTGTCTGTGGCTCCCATACCGTGTTGAGGAAGATGAACAGCAGCTCTGTGGAGCCAGTTAGGAATTGCCCGAAGGCTTTTGTTTCCTTTAAAATAAAAACTCCTGTGATTCCTGACTCAGCAAACTATAAAACTGAATAGTGCCATAAAGAAATCATTCAACCCGTTCCTTGCTCCAAGATGGGATCCATTTCTACAAGCATTGTGTTTGACAGGTATTTATATTACCCTGTCTTAAAAGGTTCTCACTGGAGATTCTGCAGTCTCTGCAGGATGTTCGTTCCAGTTCTTCTTTAGCTTTGCTATTTAAAAAACAAAAAAGAAGAAAAAAATCCTAGTATATTTCTTCAGTCTATTTTGATGTTATTACTTTTCATTTGACAGATTTTCCTTTCTTTTTGTAGCAGTCTTTCATGGGTTTGAATGCCTGTTTTCTTGTCTGTCCCCAAGTTTTCTATCTTCTTAGGCTTACCATCCCTGGTTTAATTCAAGCTTGCCTCATAGTCATGTTTTCTGACTACTATTATTACTCTATTTTGAACCATCTCCACATCCTGCTTAGTTGTTGGCTTATCAGCACTGATTAAAGGATTGCTTCATTGCCTGCTCTTCTTAGATATTTGCCTCTACCATCTCTGTGCTCAGTGCCGCTGCTGTTGTGATCCAGCTGTTACAACTATGATATACCAATATGTTTGACTTAGCAGAATTCTAATGAGTAATTTATTCAGAAATGAATACAAGTACTGCTTGCACACTGGTAGTTGAATATTTGTGATTTCTAGAAATAAACTTGTCCTTCAGCACCTGTACATTAGCCAAACAGGCCACACTATAATGCCTAACAAAAAGGAAATGCCTGAGAGTGTTCCCCCACTGTGATGGTAGATTTCCCTCTTTTTATTCAGGTTAAAGAACTGAACCATTATTTGGAAGCTGAGAAGTCATGTAGGACAGACTTAGAGATGTATGTGGCTGTTCTCAACACACAAAAGTCAGTCCTGCAAGAAGATGCAGAGAAGTTGCGGAAAGAACTGCATGAAGGTACCTATTTAATAACAATCCTTTTGACTATTTAACGTTAAGGATGCAAAAAAACAACATAGTTGTTCATTCTTTTCTGATTTCTTATTTGAATTGGATTTAAAGAAATTGTGGGAGGAGGAAGCAGTGCTTTTAAATGTGAGAGCCCTTAAAAAGTTTACAGAGTTGAATGTGGAGTTCTTTCATGATGGAGAAAAATAGCAGAGCCATTCATTCTCTTGAGGGATGCTATTGAATTTCTGCTAAGTTCTTATAGTATTGCAAGTTTCCTTCTTATTAAAGTGATTTTACTTGTGTCTTTTATTTGTGTACAATTATGAGTGTTATTTCCACAATGTATTGATACGTCTCCCTGAGGTATGTCAATTCTGAATGCCTGGTGGTGGAATGGATGAATAAATGTACATGCATGTCAGTACAGCACAGAATCACTGTAGAGGAATGAAAAATGGAACCTCCTGTTGAAATAAATAGGGACATAGAAGACAGTCCTTTGAAACCAGCACTAAAAAAAGAAACTATTAGAATTCATGAATGAAGTTAAGGCATTAGTCTTCTAATTAGAGTATCTTAAACTGTCAGTAATACATCCCTAATCAAAAGCCAAGTTTGGGAATTAAGGAAATGTCTTATTTCATCCTAAATAGTTGTTGAACAAAGCCTGACTGTTCTTGATTAGAGCAATGATTACTTTTATTCATGGAAAATGCTTCTCTTGGGAAAAGAGGTTAAAAAAATTCTGGTTCAGAATGACTCTTTCTATTTTTGAATAGTCTGCCATCTCTTAGAGCAAGAGCGACAACAGCACAACCAGTTGAAACACACATGGCAAAAAGCCAACGACCAGTTCTTGGAGTCTCAGCGTTTGCTGATGAGGGACATGCAACGTATGGAAATTGTTCTGACCTCTGAGCAGCTCCGACAAGTTGAAGAACTGAAAAAAAAGGATCAGGTTACTTGCTGCTTTCCATTTTCTTTTTTTTTTTTTTTCCTTTTTTTCTTTTTCTTTAAATACTGTAGATTTAATGTGATATAACAGGTATGGAAATCACATGTTGGAGACAAGTTATTTAGGTGTGTTTAATATTTCAAAAAATGATAGCTGACAGTTTTAATAGAAATTCTTCATTTGAATGACAGCCAACAGTTAAAACAGGAACTCTCCATTTGTGCAAATATTTTAATATTAATTGATATAGTAACTTTAAAAGTAATGTTTCCAATATTGTTAAATGAAAAAGTAATAATATCCAGAAGTTAATCTTGGAGGAAGAAACAGTCATCTATGATGCAAAACATCTGGGTTAAGGATGTTAAGATAGCAAGTTTCACTTCTTTCTAGGTTTTTCCAATACAGTATCTAGCTCAGGCATAAATTAAGAGCTTCATTTTAAATTAGCTTATGCAAGTGATTGTGTACATGCTTTATGACTTAGTGTTCTATGATGTCTTTCTGTTGATTCTTTTTCCATATGTTATAGTCCATTGTTTAGAGTGATCAAGGCACTTCTTGTTTAATGTGCTGTTAGTGGGGCTGTTAGTGATGCAAATATGTTATCAGGTTCTATGCAATAGCCAGTGTAACAGCTATTTTTGTTACTTATTTGGTAATCCCTATAATAAGAATTTTATCTAGGTAATATGTCTTTGAATAAAATTATTCTACAATGTGAATTGGTCGCTAAACTTGAAAAGTAAGTTCTTATTTAAGTCAGTTTGGGTGCCTTGTGAAATGAACACTAGGTTTTTAACCAAAAGAATCCTTATGTGATAAGTAGTGGGTTTTTAACCACAAAAATCTTTTCCAGTGCCGCCTTTGTAGCTTAGTTTATCATAAAATATAACATCATGACTACTACAGCAAAATTGAATCCCATTTATATATGTTCTCTATTGACTACTGATTTCTAGGAAGAAGATGATCAGCAAAGGCTTAGCAAGAGAAAGGAGCAGAAGCAAAAAGATTCAGATGATGAAACGAAAGCTTCATGTTCTCTAGCCCATGAGGAAGCCCTTACCCAGCTCTCTAATGAAGAGGTAAAACAATTGGATAGTTCAAAGCAACTTTGAGCACTGGTGCATTCCTCAGGGTGTTCATTACAAATGCAAAATTAGTGCCCTTTAGTCTCTGTAGCACTTAATTCTTACTCAGCAATGAAAAATCTTTGGAGTTGCACTTGAATATATAAATTCTAATAAAGTTTGGAAGACAATACTTTACAATCCTGAGAGGTGCTGTTAAAAACTGTAATTTACCTTTTACTACTGAATGTTTAACTTCAGTAATATTCTCTTTGGATATGTAACCACATTCTAACATACCTAATGTTCAGAATTAAACCATTTATATCTGAACATTCAGCAAGTGTATTGTAGCTACTTTGCTAACCTACTTGTTGAATTCTGTACTAAGCTTACACTGGTTAGACAAGTCCGAGATCACTGATTGTGAAGTTAGCCAGTTGCTTAGCATGTGCAAAATAGTATGATGTGTGTGTCTGTGTGTGTTAAGCTACATCGAACTGTGCGAGTTGAGATTTTTGGCCACATCTGTTCAGCAACCAAAAATAAGCTTTTTTAGTCGAGCCAGTAGCTGGGTCTCAGCACCAAGTTTTTGCGGAAGCTGCTTGAGCTATATTAGTAAACCCATTATAACAGCCAGAAAAAGTGATGACGCTGGATGTCATTAGTTAGCAAGCCATTTGGGTGTTGTAGACAGTCATACACTGGGACAAGCTGAAATTGTATTTGAAATTTGCCTAAGCTTGTGAGGAAACAAGTCCAATGAGCACATGGGTTGGAACTTGGAAACAATATCAAAATGGGCAGTTACTTATCATTTTCCACTGCATTTTGCTTGTTTATCTGATCATCTGACAGGTTCCATTTTGGTTTTGTAAGTCAAAATAGGGACAAATTAATAAAAACAAACCAAGTTTTGTGCTATAGAAGCTTATGTAAGCCTCAAGAGACTGGTTCGCACAATTCGGTGTGAACCAGTATTTTGACTGTTTTGCTTATCCTTTTTGAGGGGAAAAAAGTATATACTTCTAGAGTCTGCCCTTTATTCTTATCAATGATTTATAACAGTTCAGAATACAGAAAGATGTTCAGAATCATAACATCTAAATGTAGCTGAGATCTAGTTCTACCCTTTATCCTACATTAAGGACAGTAAGAATACAACTTTCTATTTCAAATACTGCGTTGCATACCATCACTTCTGTATCCAGATATGCAAATGAGACATACTGATGGTGAACAAAAGTTTTATCTTCTGATGTGGTTTTTTTTTTAATCTCAGTTCCTAGGATACTCTGGAGCCCCTTAATCACAACATTCATTTAATTCTAGGAATTATACATAATGGAAAATTTTACATTTTGAGAAAGGGCATAGTTTCCAGAGTGGTTTTGGTTTTGTTTATGGATTTGGTTTTGTTGCTATTTATGACCTTTTTTTAACTGTACAGGATGTGTTTTACAAGTGGTAATGAATCATATTATTGGTCACATCTTACAACTTGTCATAATTTGACTTCTGAGCTCTTGTCTGTTGAGCAGTTTGCAATACAAACAAATTGTTAACTGTATCACCAAACAGTTGTTGTCTGAAGGTGCAATTTTATATGTCTATATTCTCTTGACTTTTTTGTTATGAACTTGAACTCACATGTATACATGTAAATATAAATATTATGCCTAAAAATGATTAAAACAAGGCATTTAAAACAGTAATAAAAACAGTAGTAAATAATATATAGTTATGTTTTAAACACCTATATGGAAGTATCAGCTGCCTGCTAGTGTCTGCTGGACCTATTTCGGAAAGTATTATTTTTCTCAAGAGGCTTGTTTTCAGTGTTATTTTCTTTACATGTCTAATGGCAAAGCAGAAGTGCATAATATATTGGAAGGTATCTTGACAGCAGTCATATGCTTTTTAAATAAATCATTACTGCTCTCATTTCAGTGCTACAAATAAATGAAAATAGATCAAGAGACTTAATGTGCCTTATATACGTCACAGGATATTTAGTGTGGCTTTTGGTATTGGCATTCCCCAGGATACCTTTCTGTTTAAGCCCAGCCTTTACCCTTCTCATTTTATTTTGTGTACAAATAATCTTTTCAAGAAAATATTTCTTTTTCTTACAGTATTTTGTCAGACACTCAAAGCAGAAGAAAGAAGTCACTTGTCAGTATAGACTAGATTTTAAGTGTATCATTCTTCATTTATTTTTATGTTAATGTAAAGTTTTTTGTTTTACGAAAGACTTCTGAATTCACTTGTAGAGTATTTGCCTTCTATTGTGTATATTATAGTTCTAGAAGTGGTATTGCAAGTATATCTCTTTAGTGGAAGAAGCACCTGGTTTCAAATACTGGAAGATGTAAGATGACTGTGTGTTTGGAAGGAAAATGGATTCTTACAAAAGCACTCTGTTAACAGAAGACTTTTTTGCTTGTTTGTTTGTTTTGGTTTTTAATTCTAGTTGGTACATTTCGGTTCTCTATCCTTTTGTCTGCCATCCTAAGCTTAGTGATCAGATGTTCTTGCCGAAGCCAATTTAAATTTGCCTTTTCCATGCCTGATAATTAGTGTCCAGCGTTCCTCGTGTACCATGCTTCTAGAATGGAGTATATAATTTTTTCTTTCTTGTTTTTCATTTCCAGGAGCATGTCAATAGCACCCATGGCTCAGTCCATTCATTGGATGCAGACTTGCTTCTTTCTTCTGGCGAATCTTTCAATAAATCAGATAACGATATGTTTAAAGATGGACTACGGAGAGCACAGTCAACAGACAGTCTGGGGACATCTGGATCTTTGCAGTCCAAAGCTTTAGGGTACAACAACAAAGCAAAATCTGCTGGGAATCTGGATGAGTCAGATTTTGGACCACTTGTTGGAGCAGATTCAGTGTCTGAGAACTTTGATACAGCTTCTCTTGGGTCTCTGCAAATGCCAAGTGGGTTCATGTTAACCAAAGATCAGGAAAAAGCAATCAAAGCAATGACGCCAGAGCAAGAAGAGACTGCTTCACTTCTTTCCAGCGTTACACAAGGCGTAGAAAGTGCTTATGTATCTCCTAGCGGTTACCGCTTGGTTAGTGAGACAGAGTGGAACCTACTGCAGAAGGAGGTGAGTACCTACTGCATGCATCTGCTGTGACCGCTGCCTGCGTGACAGGCTGCCTGCACATTGTGGGCTGTCTGCTAGGTGAAAACTCGCTCTAATTCACTTTATGCAGAGTCAGATGCGGAAGGAAATAGGTAGCATAATATGTAGCTATTCACTTTTCTCTCTTGGAATACTTCTGTAGGTGAAGCACATCTGACGTAAACTGTATTGGCTGACTCTGTGGGAAGGTCAGCTTTACTAAATACAGGATATTTTTATGCTTAGGGGAGGGTCTGGCAGAGGTAGCTGTTGACCTTGCAAATATGTGAGAGGGTGAAAAAAGATGGGAGAACTCAAAGAAAAGGAGAAAACGGGAAGCTAAGGAAAGGACGTTATAGTGCAACTGGGGTGACTAGGAAGGTGCAAAGATTAACAAAAGGAGCAGAGCTAACAGTGCTGTTTTGTACACCAAGGAGTGTTACTGAGGATTGTGCATGGAGTGCAATTTAGAAATGAGCAGCCAAGATATGCGTAACACACAAAGCTACTACAAAGGAAGCTTCAGAAAGTTGTTGGGGACTTGCATCATCAGAAGCCAATTTCTGAGAGTGACAAGCAGCAGATTAGACTTAACGCTGTGCCAGTTTCAGTATGGGTGACCAAGGAAATTGTTGCTTCTGGGTGTTCTGCCTGTCAGTTTTTCGGCAGCTTTATATGATGCCAGTTCAAAGCTTGCATTTGGTTTCTTGCTGAAAAGAGGAGTATTGTGGGGCTCCTGTGGTTACTCTTGCAGAAGAAGAGAGGCCAAGAAGTAACACTTTACAGGGAAAGAAAAGGCGGGGGGAAGATAACAATCCATAATGGGTGAAAAGGAAGACAAGATGGGGGTCAAAAAAAGTAATGTAAGAATGCAGTGAAAAAGAAGAGGCCAGGCAAAGGACAGATGACATTAAGAACTAGCAATATTTTATTTCCTCACCTTGTTGGAATTCAACTGATCTGCCAATCATTACTTAGGAGGTTTCTCCAAACCTCTTGTAAAGTTGCTTTTTTTGTGTTGCTACTAATTTGTAATATCCGGAGAAATTACGGTGTCGTGATCTTGGAGCTGAGTTAAATCCTCTACTCTTGAGTATTTCCTTGCCCTGTTGACATTTTGATGAAGCTTTACTCCAACCCTTTCTTAGAATTCAGAGAAGAAATGCGCTGCTTCCCACATGTTTCTGGAGGCAGGGTATGTGAATGCCAATCTGTGTGGGTGCGACATGGAGCAGCAAATACAAATACGATTTCAGCTCAAACCTGACTTAGAGCTGGAGCTTTGATAAAACTTTCATTTGTCCCCTTGGCCAAAACTGTTACAATGTCAAAATGGCAGCTGGTTTCCTCTTTGTTTCCCTGCTGCACACCTCAACCTTTCCCCCAACCCCCTCCCTGTTTGGTTTTGGGTTGGTTTTGTTTGGGTTTTTTTGTTTTTTTTTTAAATCTGGCTGTCTTCTACTTTATTCTTTCCCAATTGGTCTTTTAGCTAATTATTCAGTCTCTGATCCTCAGAAATACTGGAGGAGGGTATTAAAAAGTAAATAAAGCTTGATGACTGTTATAGAAGAAAATTAGTACATGCCATTGACAAATATTCAAAGCTCAGTTACAGGAGGAAAAAGATATAAGGAAGTCCTGAGCTGATGAACTGACTTGCTTTTTAATTGCTTTGTGTTGATTTAAAGAAAAACTAAAAAAAAAAAACCCAAAAAACAAAACCCAAACCACACACACACACAGAGACCCAGAAACAAACAAACAAACAAAAAAACACAACCCCCCCGATCAAACACCATAATATTGTGTTTATAATTTGATTTGTAATACAAAATAATTGCATGAAGAAATGCTATGGCCTGTTGAAAGGTTTTCTCAGAGATGTCTGTTTCTGTACAGGTAATTAAGTAATATATTTCAAAAGGACACACTGAATGACTTGATGAACGCTTGCATGTCATGGCTTATTGCTTTTGTGCTAATAGTGGGACTCATGCCAGGAAAAGCTGATATCCTGCAGCTGATTTACATTATCTGTTACTTTTAGAAAAACTTAATCTTGCCATTACATGATTCTGCCACTGCCTTTTATCTGTAATATTTTGTGATCACACAACACACCTGAGAGTGTGTAGCACTCCTGCGTTCCTTGAAGAATATTCTGGCCTTTATGGCAGGTGATAACTCTGTGTTCTCCAGGTGCAGAATGCAGGGAACAAGCTGGGTAGACGCTGTGACATGTGCTCGAATTATGAGAAGCAGTTGCAAGGTATCCAGATTCAGGAGGCTGAGACAAGAGACCAGGTGGGATTTCTCTTCTAGCTTTAGCAAGACTTTTGTAGCTATTCGAACTACTAAGGATGCAACAATGAACCTTCTGCTGTTTTATTCATTGGTTTTAACCGAACAATGTCAGCATACTTAAAATCTGGATAACTTCTGACATATTATTGACATAACCTGATTTGTTATTGGTATGTGGTCATGAGCACCACATGTACATATTTCTTAAGGATTCACCTTGGAGAACCACTTTATCCAGTGCTGTAAGACCATGCAGTAAAGGCATTGTTCTATAAAAAGTGGTGTGCTCATGCTGAAGTCAGTATCTTTCATAATTTATGTTCTAAAATGCTTGTCATGCATTAAATTCTATTATCTTTGATACTGCAAGAATTGTTAACAGCAAAGGACAAATTAGAGGACCTCATCCTAGCAGCATAAAATGACTGTAAAGTATTGGAGGATGTTTGTTTCCTGCCGTATACTGAAGAACAATTTTCACGTGGGTATGAAAGGCATGAGTCACATTCTGCTTTGAAATAAGTGATTGAAGCCATTACATGGCGATGGTCCAGTGCGGTTTGATGTCCCGCGTTTCCTTACAGGTGTAATCTGTGATGCAGGGTGTTTCAGAACAACAACAAAGTTACTTCTTGGTTGCATAACGTTTTGATGGATTTTGTTTTGTGGTTTGGGGGTGTGGTGGGGTAGGTTGTATTTGTGTTCAGGAAATAAATGCTCCCCAAAAGAATGGAAAATTAAATTATTTGTTGTAACAACACAGGTGAAAAAGCTGCAGGTGATGCTGAGGCAGGCTAATGATCAGCTGGAAAAGACAACAAAAGATAAACAGGAATTGGAGGATTACATGAAACAAAGTGCTGAAGACTCCTCTAATCAGGTACAAGCATTTCGTAATCAAGATGGTAGGAATCACAAAATGTTATTCAAAAGTATGTTAACAAGAACTCATCTTCTGTTAGATATGAATGGACTACCTGCTGTAGAGGCAAAAAAAAAAAAAAAAAAAAAAGAGAATTTATAGGGTTAGTTGTGCTCCACCTGAGCCTGCCAGTTTCTAGATAAGTCCGACATGTCTCTGATATCATGTTATCCAATTTTGGCCCTAAAGTTTCATCTCTAATCTTGAAATCCATTACAGAGGTGATAACTGGAATTTGAGTAGTGTTTGAGTCTTGAAGTGACCTGTGTATGAAATCACCCAAATGTGCGAAAGTAGCCCTGTGTTCTTGGTCACTGTCCTTATCAGTAGAAGAGTAGTACTAATCATACTGCTTGCTCTCATCAATACTTGACACCTAGTTAATGGACTTGTGGTGAAGACATACAGTTAATGTGTAGCTAAGCAGGCAATTAACAGTAGTTGGTCCAAAATATGCACTAGACTTCTTTAATAGCCTGCTGAGAAGATTTTTCAGTTTGAGACTAATATGTAACTCTCTTGGAACAATGGAGCCAAATAGGACGTGTGGTAGTCATAGCTTTAAAAAAACAACAACAACAAAAAAAACCCAAACAAACAAACAAAAAACCCCCAAACGTCACAGTCTTTGGCCTGTTAAAGGTTACAGGATTAGGTAAATGCTGTGTACAAGATATTGAATTTACTTCACTTGTGCTGGAAGACTTTCTCTCTTCCACCCCACCCACTGTCCTTAGTAAGAAACAGTAGTCATTAGACAAAGTCTGTCTTAGATGACAGGAATATGTTTATACGTTCTCTCTTTCGGCTGTACCAGGGTGCTCTTAAGTAATGCTTATCTTA
The DNA here is from genome assembly GCF_947461875.1 of Haliaeetus albicilla. Taxonomy (NCBI): domain Eukaryota; kingdom Metazoa; phylum Chordata; class Aves; order Accipitriformes; family Accipitridae; genus Haliaeetus; species Haliaeetus albicilla. The sequence continues at coordinate 8,860,948 of NC_091491.1, forward strand.
CTGTTAAGCATGCGTTGTTTTAGAATAACTTAATTGTAAAGTTTTTGAAGATCTCTGCTTTTGGATAAAGGTACAAAAAATTACCTTAAAGAAAATGCTGAAAACTTAGTAGCTCTGCAGTTTCCCCTTCAGTATCTCTGAACTGGCTTACATTCAAGTTTGATTAGAATTAACTGTTTATTTGTTGTTTAGAGTTTGTTAAATAGAATACAAGTATATTATTGGTATAGAAGCACAGCATCTCTTCTTACTGACTTGAGCTGCATTACAGCTTTACTGAGTAAGGAATTAACAAAATAAACTTTAGTGGATTAGTTTGAAATTTCAAATTATTGAAATTTCAAAGTATATATTAGTAATGATAAAGAGAATTTCAATGGTTATTTCTTCTTCAAAATCTGTTTCATGCTTTATATCTTTGTCTGTGTGGGTTTTCTTTTTTTAAGATCTCTTTGCTTATGGCTAAATGTCAAAAGTCAGAGAACTTCCTCAGTGAACTGCAGCAGGCGTTTTCACAAGCAAAGAGAAGCGTCCAGGAGCAAATGGTAAGACAGCTTAAGCCCAGAGATCACTTGAACAGCACTGTTTGTCTAACCTTTGGAGCTCAATGTGTTTGTAAAAGGCTTTGTCTTGCTCCCCAGCCAAGCTTGGCTAGAGAGAGCTGTGCATCTTAACATGTAAAGATACTGATCAAGTGAGCTCTGATAGCAAGTGGTGGACCTGTAACAGTTTGTAGGGTCAGTCTGTCATACTTTCTGTGTGTATGCATATTGATTAATATGGGGATCACTCATCAACTTCTTTTCCCCCTTATTCATTATGTACATTCCATGCCCATTTAGGATCTTATTTCACCTCAGATCTGAAGACAGAATAAATTTTCTCAAGATGATTCTTTAGGATTCATTGCAAGTACCATCACTAGTGAATATTTTCTTGAGTTTGAGATGAACGCTCAATGTTTCTACAGGTCAGACTTTAAATATCAGCCCTAACACCAGGAAGAGATGTCTATGGGAACTTAATTTTTTTAAACTATTTTGAGCATCTTGTAGGAATTAAGCCAAAGAATAGAAATAGGACCTCATTTTCTAGGGCAAAACAAAGTTTAACTTCCTTAGAGCAATTCATTCCCTTCTATATTAGAATCAAGTTTCTTCTTTTTTTTCTCCCCTGCACAGCATTGTGGAGACTAAGAGCATTCATTCTCATGAATCCCAGTATTGCATTTCTGCAGTCTGGGATTGTCTGTAGGACATCAGGACATTGCTTGCAGAAATGTTCTGTTTGATGTTCTGCATGAAAGCACACCTAATGGAGATGCAGGAGATTCAGTAAATGTATTGATCTGAATATGCTTTTCGTGCTGTCCACCTATGATACAAAGGGCAGCTTCTGCCAGAGTTCAAGTCCCTGTTTCCCTATACCGAAGCAATCATTCCTCTGAGAAAAGTTCACTGGATTTTTTTTTTCTTTTGTAATGCAAGCAAAACTATGTTTTCTTTAATCCTTTTTTTTTTTCATAAGGGGTCAGCTATTTTGATGTTTTCCTCAAAAGGCAGTGGGAGGCAGACACCTACCATTGAAAGTTTCAGGATGAATGTTTTAAGATTTTTTTGAATAACCTGATCTTACAGCTGAGTTGTTAGGTGATTTTAATAAACATCACTGCCAGTTCCCAAAACCACATGTGATTTTCCTCCCCTGCCCCCCCCTCTACGAGCACACCTAGCTAATGGATAAATACAGAAGAAAACTGGGAGACTTAACAATGCTATATTTATCACTTGCTTCCTCCTATCTGCCTGTGCAGTTAAGATTGATCTTGCCTTTATTTCTGGTGCATAGACCAGGCAAGAGAGAACTGATCGTGTTGAACCACATGACCATTTTGTTTCCCTTCTTTACAAAGAGTATCAATTCACCAGGCTTTTGAAAGCAATGCTAGTAAATAGATCGTGAAGAGATCTGAGCATGACTCTAAGTGAGAATTTATGCTTTTCTTTGCATTGGAGGCTGTCCTCACACAGTCAAGGGAGCAGGTTTCAGAAGAGTTGGTGAGACTGCAAAAAGATAATGAAAGTCTTCAAGGAAAACACAGCTTGCATGTGTCTTTGCAGCAAGCCGAAGATTTCATTCTACCAGAAGCAGCAGAGGTAAAACACTTTAAAATCATTAACACAAATAATGCACATGACTAGATCTCACTGGAACAATCTTCATTATCAAAAAGCTGACTCAAATAGCACAATGAACAATAATCTGGATTTTAACCCTGTAAGCATATGATGTACAAAATTAGCAGTCTGATCCCACTGTGCCATGAGCATGCTTCAGAGTATGAATAGATAATAATAAAATCAGTTAACTGTGGCCTGACATACTGTTGTCAGTAGAGCATGGGTTTATCCCAGTTCAGCTAGTGTAAGCTGTATTTTGCAACTGGGCGCATAAGCGTTCAGTCACCGTGGCTCCAATGTAGATATTGATTAATAAATTAAGCTAAGTTAGTCACTTTAATTTCTGTCCAGGCGTTAAGACCAGTAATAATCCTGAGCCTTGAATAGTGATAAGCCTTGTTATCCTTTCCATGGCCACTCCCTTATGCTCAAGCACGTCAAGATTAAAAGATTGTGGGGAGTGAAGGGCAGGGGGAGAGGCTCATAACGCTGTGGAGACACGAATCTTTACACGTTCTTCATTTACTATGGCCAAGCAAACTGTTTGTGATTTTGTTTTAATACCTTGCTGGATGCAAGATCTCGTAAGGTGGGACAAACCTCGGGGTAGCATAACTTTGGCTTGTATGCCGATAAACACAGTGCTGCGTGTATCCGAAGATCATAATACAAATCTTTGCTAATCATTGATTCAGGAGCTCCGTGAGCTGATTTTAAAATATCGTGAAGACATAATTAGTGTGCGGACAGCGGCGGATCACCTTGAGGAGAAACTTAAGGCGGAGATTTTATTCTTAAAAGAACAGATTCAAGCTGAACAATATTTGAAAGAAAATATAGAAGAAACTCTACAGCTGGAAATAGAGAATTGCAAAGAGGAAATAGGTGAGCAGGGGTAAAACAGTCTCAAAACAGGAATATTAGAAATCAGTAAGATAAGTGAAGACTTGATTTTGTGATAAGTAGATCTATCTGAATTTTAAATATTGTCCATTTTTGATAGCAGATACACCAAAGCTGTGCAGCTGAAAACAAAAGTACAATTATTTGTTTATCTTTGAGGTACCTTTGATATAGCACGTGCTTAATTCTCCTTTAAATATTAACAGAAGTAAACAGGGTATGTCCAGTTTCCTGTGTTTTTCTTGTACTTAAGCTTTAATATTCTTGTTTTTCAGCTTCCATTTCCAGTTTAAAAGCTGAACTGGAAAGAATAAAAGTGGAAAAGGAACAGGTAAGGAGCCCTTTCACTGTGGGATTTTTGTTTTAAACAAAGAGAATAGGGTGATTTTATTTTTTTTTCTGCTAGTTCTACCAGTGACACTGTGTTGCTGTCTTTGACATCAACCTCTTCACATCAGAGAAAATGAACATTTTTCCTGTCTGCCTTTGAGGTGTCAGTAACACTTAAGATATATTTTTGTGTGATGTTTAGTATGCCCAGTATTGGGAAGGAAAGAGAGCTGAACCAAGGAGAGAATTCTGAAACATGTAACATTATTGTTCCTCCATCTCAACATGCTTGTGGGATGTTGCAGGGCTGGCTTCTTTGCATAGATAACCTTTCCTTTCTGTAAGAAAGAACACCAGTCTATGCATTTGCACAAATTTTTTTACTGAAGGCACTGACACTGTACTGGACACTCTCAGTCTATTGCAACTCTTGGTATCAACTAAGAGCGTAGTTGCACCTGCATTGTAACTGCACCTGTGTAGCTTCTGTGACCATTTCAAAGGAAACACATAAGGTCATGCTTGGAACTTTGAGGGACAGAATAGCTGTATTGATGCCAGTGTAGGACTGGGACACATTCATAGTTCTATTCCTTAAAAGGTGTTTCGTCTGTTTATTAATCTGTAACCTAAATATTGGGTTAACTAATTCCTAACTAATATTAGGCTACCTAATAATAACCTAACTGTCAGGTTTGGCCATTTCTCTCCAGCTCCAAAAAGAAATAAATTGAGAGAAATAGATGTTATTTAGGCATTTTCTGTGTCCCTAGGAGAGATTATTTATGTGTATTTCTCAGTTCCAGGAAAGACACTTAGGCTATACTTACTGTGTGGAGGGACTGTGAGAAATTGAAATGCTAGGAGGTTTAGTTAATACTTTTTTTTATTATTATAATATAGTTGGAAAGTTCTTCGCAGGAAAACCTCCAGCAGCTGGAGAGTCTGAAGGAAACAAAAAACACTCTAGAAGAACAGCTGAAGAAGGAGACCGCAGCAAAGGTAGCTATGATGTCTCGGTATGAAGTATATATGCATCTTTTATGATGATCAAACTGTGGTCAGAGAATGTGTCACTATGTAAAAATGAAAAAGGAAACTTTTGAATGTTGATAAGATTCTGGCAGTGAAATAGTGTCCACTGGATGTGGTTTAAATCCTCATCCCAATCACTTTGCACTTGGATTTGTAAAGCAGTTGATCTGAATTGCTGCTAACTTGAATATTTCTTTCGGATTGTCTTCCAAAGTTAGGCTTCAATAACATTTCTGCATATGGAAAACTGCCTCACTAACCAAACCTTGGTTTGAATGCTTTGATACTTTTGCATAGATGTCATATTGTTCTTGCTGCAGGAAGGAGCCCTACTTTGGCAGGCAGATGAATGAATTGTGATCTGATTTCTCTTTCTCTCTGTTTTGTGTGATTTTTTTTTCTTTTTTTTTTTTTTCTCCCTTCCCTGCTCCCCCCCCCCAACTCTTTTGACTAAAACTCAAGACAGCAAGATAGCTATATTTTCACCAGCAGATTACTGCCCTTCATCTATGGTCATGTTTCATTAAAACTCAAAAATCTGCGTTTTTATTTTGAGATCCTTGGGCATAGTGCTGTTAAAAGACATGGGGCTTTTTCATACTTTGACCAGTCTAATGAGGATGTTTGTCTGATGGGTATGTCTGATGGGTATGAGCCCCTGATTTTGCAATTAGGAAAACTGAGGTGTAGAAAGAGTGATTGTTTAATTTCTTGCCAGGACTTTGAGAATAACCATGCTTCTTTGCTCTAGTATAATGCTTTAATCAATTTATACAAGCTTCCCCTTTTTTATTCAGTTTAAGCATAGCATAAAGAATCTCTTTCTCTTCAGGCAAACCTTGAACAGCTGGTATTTGAAGAGAAGAATAAAGCTCAGCGGTTGCAGACTGAATTAGATGTCAGTGAGCAAGTGCAGAGAGATTTTGTAAAGCTTTCTCAGACACTTCAGGTAAGGGAAGTGCAATCAGTTTGTAAGGTGCTACTTTTGTTTCTTTACTTCTCCAGAGCTGTGTAAAATAACAAGTAGCAGTTGCAGATTTTCTTACGTTGGTGTTTATGAACTATTTTAAAAGTTATTAGTATAATAAACTGATGAAGTATTCCTAGTATAATATTAGTATTAAAGCCTATTGGGGATTTTATTCTGATTGCTTGATTCCAACCAATTCTCAGCAGCAAAGATACACAATTATTGTACTAAAAGACACTGTAGAGAGCTATAAATGATGGTATCTTTAGACCCTAGTATTTCATTGTCCATCTCCTGATGTTTTTCCAGTATGTTACTTTTCATAGCAAATCATTAGGGTACAAATATTTGAGGACAAAGTAAGGAACTGGTACTGTTTGATATGAATATATGAAATGGTTCTTCATGTTATATTTACTGCTTTCTATTTATACTATCTAAAGTCTTATCCTTGCTGTTGTCACTGTTGCTATACTTCTATTTCCTCCAAAAAGTGGAACCTGTGGTTGGCAATGAGATACCAAGAGGTGGCTGAAGGAAGGAGTTTTGGCAGGGCTGTTCATTGAGGCTAATTCCAGTTTGTCAGGCTGATCTCTCTTTCTGTTAACTGTAGAGAGCACGAAGGGACCTGCAGTGTTTGTGTTGTGGAGTGGCGAACTATGTCCTCAGGAAGCCAGGATAGACTGGTCTCGCCTTCAGTGTCTGTGTTTTTAGAATTTGCATCCCCCCTCACATTGCACCTCACTAGAAATCTTCCTCACAGAGGTACTGAATTTCAGCATTCTCTCTGAGTTTTTGGCCAGTGAAATTCAGCAGAATTAAAAAAAAAAACAGATTTTTTGAGTCAAGTGTTCAGGTTTATTTGGAAAACTAAAACAGGACTATAGGAGGTTGTTTACTAGACAGAGTTTAGCTGGATGGACAATAGGCAACTGTCCTCTTTTTTTCTGGCTGTTTCTGGAGAAGTAGGGTGGGACAAAGGAGACCATTGAATTGTCCTGGCTAGTGAAATTGCTTCTTGCTTGTCATCATCCCTCTCTCTCTTTTGTTTTTGTTGTTGTTAAGTACTGCATGTGCTGGTTTAGGCAGTTCTTAGAGCAAAAACCTATGTACCACTTTGAAGATGTGTGGCACACTCTTCCAAAACTTGCAGATAGCTTAGTAGGCCTTCAATAATGAGCTCAGTAAGAGTGTTTTTGTGTATTTTGTGTTTTTCTGCCCCTAAGCAGTTATTACACATTAGTTTCTCAGCAGTTAGCGCTTTCAGTTTAAACAATGGTTTGTGCCATCTCCACCTTACATAGTACAAGATCTGCTGTGTAACATGAGAGATTACCATCGAATAAGGATTTTGGTTTCTTGATAGCCAGACAGGGTTATTTCCTTCCTTGACCTTGTCAGTGGAGAGCCTGGGCAAGTATCACTTGTGTGAGGTGTCCACTGGCCAAAATAAGTATCAGCAAAGCAGAGGAAGGGCTAAAAATCAATTAATGACTAGTTGGGAATTTACAAGTGAAAGCCCAGATCCTAATAGAAAGAACATGAAAGTTTGAATGTAAAAAAAAAAAAGTTACATCTGCATTGATTTCAACACAGTTCTGCTGGGCACTTTTTTAGGATATAAGAAATAGCTAAGATAGATTATCAGAAAAGCAAGAAACAGGAGCGAGCTTGGAAATGGGACATTTCCTCCTAGAGCATTTTAGCTTTGATCTTGAGAGGCTTGAAGTCATATTGTTAGGCAGGTCTGTACCTCCTTTACATTCTTTCTGTGGAAGTTTACATTGCTTTGCACATCTTCTCTGGTTTGCCTGGCCAGAATGGTGTCAGTGACTAGTTATTAGGCAAAACATAGAGTGATGATGAAGGCTTGCTTGAGCCCCCCAGAAAGTGGCTTTTTCTTGTAAAACCACAACTGCCTTATGTCTTCCTTCCTCCCATTCTTGGTTCTAAATTAAGCTTGTGCTCCTTCATGCCTTGCATTTTTCAGTGAATGATAATTTGATATCTATTCTGCTTGCACAGGTGCTAGGGATTGCTAATGTGGCCTGTTGGCTTAGTTCTGGTTATGGGTCTGTGGTCTTGCATCGGCACGTTTTACTTAGCTCAGTTGTGTCTGTTGGTTTTCTGTAGGTGCAGCTGGAGCGGATCCGGCAGGCAGATTCCCTGGAGAGAATCCGTGCAATCCTGAATGACACAAAACTGACGGACATTAATCAGCTTCCTGAAACATGACACCCTGATGAGCGGGCTCCAAGGCTGCATTTGGGGTTTTTAACTCATCTTTATAGCAACATTAATTATTATTTAACTCTAACCGAAAGAGCAGAAGACAACAGAGGGGAGCAATGACTAAGTTTTGTTTCTAGAGGGAAAAAGGTTTCGTACTGGGCAGGAAGAGAGCACAAGGGTGACTTGCAGTGTAGGAAGGAGAACTTTCTAATGGAAACACTAATGAGTGTGGTGTTTCGTGTTCCACTGAGTGGGATCAGTCCTTACATTCTGAAAAACTTCCCCTCTTTCAGCCGACTTCATAACCTAATATAGAGTTTTGGAACATTTACCCCCTGTCTTTCCCTCTTTCCTTTCCCCCCACTACTGTGATCAAAGTAGCTGCTGGAAACCATATTGTCCCTCCAAAACATTGAAGAGCAAAGTGGTTGAAGTTTTTCTGTTTGAATAGTCAGTAACAGTATTCAGCTAGCAGAGAGAATGAGGTGTAGAGTATGCTGTATGAATATTTTATATTAAAATATGACTTTATTAGCAGGACACTGGATATTGATCTTATTTCATAACTCAGTACTTTTTTTTCTTTTTTTTTTAAAACCATTGACTTTGTGTTGAAGAATCTGAATGCTGCTGAAATGTGGTGGACGTGGGCGAGCTGTGTGTCTCCTGAACAGATAAATGCTAATCCAAAAAAATGAAAAATGTACTGAGAATTTAGCTCCTTGAAATTTTTCCGTTGAATTCTGATACTTAAAGAAAAGCACAAGAAATGCACTGTTTTGTAATCTCTTTTCACAAATGTAATTTAGAATATGGAACTACAACTGGTTCTTTCTCATCTCTAAAGCTAAGCAGTACCTGTAATCCCTTCTCTGTGTTTAAAAAAAAAAAAAAAGGCGCTAGTAAAAATCCTATGCATTGTCAGAGTATTGGCATGGGGTTTATGCAGGTCCGCTTTGCTCCAGTGGATGACACCAGATGTAAAGTTGCTAGCTTTCACTGGAAAGTGTCAAGGTAAGGTGCTGAATAAAGCAGTCAGCTTGACCCACCTCTTCTGGGTCAGCTTAATAGTATGCAAAACAGTGATTGCACTCTCAATCACAGAGCACAAATGCAAAAGAGCTGCATTGTTCTGCTGGTTCAAGTTTGAAAGGTACAGTGCATCTCTTTGAAGTATGGTATCATGGTATTGCTCAGAGTTGACTCCTACACTGTCCCATATTTCTATAACCATACAATTAATTACACTGTGTAACATGACAGCAGAGGCAAGGAATTCTTGTGATCAGTCAGGTGCTGGGTTTAGGTTTCTTGTTCTGTAAATGTATGGCAGTAATATGACCATTCCTCCTCCTTTTTCACCTTTTGTTGGAGTTTCATGCACACAGTTGGATAGTAACGGTTTCATGTATGGCTGCACGTGTTGATAATACTGGTGGTGGTGCAAATTGAGTTCTTGAACTGGCCCCTACTTACAACTCAAGTAAAAGAAAGGAGGCTGAAGGAGCAGATCAGTACTGTCCAAAATTTGTAACTTAGACTTTCTTCCATTGCTTATTGTTTTTTCTTTACAAACTTGGCCATAGATCTGAAGGTGATGAAGAAAACCAGAAATGATGGAAAATGCTCCAGACTGTAATGCACATGACTATTTTAAGTGCTTAAATCCTATTTTGAGCAGTGTATATCCTGCTACTAACATAAAGTTAGAACCGATCATTTTGAAGAGGAATGCCTTAAAAACAGCCAAAAAGAAGCATACAAGCTCAGTTTCTTGTCACTCATTGCAAGAATTAAAGCATTTTATTCACCCTAGCAATTAATTCCTTTCATAATCCTGACACCCAAAAGCCATTTTTCCTACCTTAGTAATGACTAGACTACTAGATGGCAGAGTTGTCATCTTCTTAAGATGATGCTTAATTTCACTTAAAAGTGAAATTGAAATGTGGCTTAGGTTCGTTATTAATTGGCTATTACCAGATTTGGGGGTTTTTAACCTTTCTCACTATTTGTTGAACTGTGAGGTGACAGCAGCTGCTTCCTGATGTATAAATCCAATACCAGATGTTTTGCCTTCAGTTTTCCAATGGTTAGGGTCCTATTCTGTTGAGTAAACTTTGGAGAAAAAAATATAGGCCTTTATTAGGAGCTGCAGAAGGAAAAGCTTTTTCCTGTGTTCCCTTCCTTCCCAAAAACCAACTTGTAACTGGCTACTGATACCTAACCTGTGCAGCAGTGTTTAAGGAAGCCTATTGTTGCGTGGAAAAACTACAATAGATCCTATACATCTCTTCAGCAAGCTGAACACTTGCAAAACTGCACTTGAAGACTTACGCAGACAAAGAATTTTTGATTGAGTTTCTGCACTGTCCTCCTAGTGCGAGAGAGCAAGGAAAGCGGCTGTTAATGGCCTTTCAGCATCCCTTTCTGGTCCATGTGTCAGTGCCCATTCTCAACAGCCCTGCCTTCTGTCTGCTCTCAACACCCGCGGCTGTAGCTGACCATTTTAGATTGTTTCAAATAGTACAGGGCTGGTGTGGCTTTTCCTTAGTGTATTTTTACAAATTCTTGACATGGCTTTCTATAGGTGTTTCTGTAGGTTGTCAGATTGCAGATGATGGCTGCACAGTGTCTTTCTGCAGTCCATAGGGCAAGACAGGTGAGCGGGCAATCAGTTTGTGATCTTTCATAGACACAGTAACAAATGTTAACAGTTGCTGAATGGAGTTCTGCAGGTGTGTGTGTGCGTGTTCGTATGCATGCTTGTGTATTTTTTTTCAGTAGGCAGCGATGGCACGTTGGTCTAGTTAGAGGAGGCTGGAGGCACATGCGGTAGGGCATGAAGGGGACTGAGATGAGAACCCACCTGAAAGGGGTGGTGCTGACTACGGGCTTCCTTGCTTTTAAACCAGTTCCAGTGAAGGAACTTCCTTTCGGTTTGGAAAGGAAGGGTGTGCAGTTGCTGTATGGTTGTTTTTCCTTTCTACCACCTTATTCTGTCATGCGCCTGAACACCTTTACTCCCGTTTAAGTACTAGCTGTGACCATTTGAGAGTTGGAACATGAGTGCCCTTTTTCACCAACTGCTGGAACTTAGGATCCTACCTTTTTAACAATTTCTTATTTTGAAGTTGAAAACCTGACTGTTCACAGCAGTGGTGGGAGATGTGCTCGCTACAAACAGCTGTCCTGCTGACCCAGAGGGGCTGTCCCTCCAGGGGAAGGAAAGCACAGCTTCAGAAGCACTAACTAACTCAAGCTTCTGCTGAAATCAAACTTAAACTTAAAGGGGCCTTTAAAAACAAAATGGTGTGTGCCAAATTTGCAGAGCAAATTTTAAAAAACTGTAAATTAAGTGTAGTAAAAGCTCTTGGTGTAGATTACTCACTAGCTTGATTATGGTGTTATTGCTCATAAAACATCAGAAAACAAATGCACTTCCCTCCAGTTCTTGGTGTTCTGGAGCTTGATTTGAGTAGGGTGGTAGGTTCTCTTCGCTTACCAAGAGATTCTTAACAGGCACTACTTCTAACCTGGCAGGTCAGCTACGATACACAGGGTGAGTGGATTAGAAAACTGGATTCTGTTCATGTAGACTGTAAAAGGGACAAGATCAAGTTTTGTATGCATTCCTATACTTGTATAGTCTTAATCTGTACAAAAAAAAAAAGTGTTCTTGCAGCATGTCTGGTAACCTTGTTACCTAACGGTTAATAACAGCCCTCCTTTCCTTACAGCTTTACTTTGGCACCTCTTACTGTGCCACTTTTGTAGCAGTGCAGTACTACTTTTCAAAACTGAGCTTGACCATGTCACCTTTTCTAAGGGGTGGGGGGAGGGGACAACCATTATTTATTGTCCGCTAAAGTTTGTCTACAGCAGATAAACAATTAGCCTTTTAATGTCAAGACGGACTCCAGAGCCATCTTTTGATAAAGGCAAACTGAGTGTTTGGAAGTTAATACTGCATTCCAGTGAACCAAGCCATTGGTGTCCTGTGCAATTGTGGGTGTAGAATTCTGCTGTCTACAGGATTCAAGTGTAACCATTTGTTAACTGTATTGAAGGTGTGTCCTTTATGAAGAAAGTGTTCCAAATTAAAAAAAGCTGCTGAAGTGTGTGCGCTTCTCTGGTCTTTCTACTCTGCCTTCTGCCACAGGCCTCCCCCGCAGTAACCATGCCACGGACCAAGGGCAGGAGAAGTCTCCCAGAATAACCCCAGGGAGCTTTCTGAAGGAAGTAGCAATTCCCATGCTACTTGAGCTAGCTGTAAGTAAGTATTACACTATCACATACCTGATATAAAATACCTGCTGCACAGTCTCCTTCCCAGGAGAAAAGCAAAAAATCACAGCATGTAAGGAGTCTTATCAAAAGTATTTTATTTTGCAGTCCATCTTTACAAAATAATAAGTAAAAGGCGTATTGTTCAACATACAAATGTTAAATATACAAGGGCAAATACCAGGGAAAATTAAAGCTCGTCCAGCCTTTCGGTGTAGGTTCCTCATCGTGGACATGTTAGAAGTTCACATGGCTTCTGATGTCATTGATCTGTTTTACCATTTCCCTTATGTGTTCTCCCCTTCAAGAAAAATAAATCCGAGTCAAAAGGCTGCAAGTCATTTTTGCTCGAAACTAATCAGGAAGGAAAAGACTTCACAGGGTAGAGGCAGAGAATGGGAGCATTGTTGCAAATCATTTTGTTAATTATAGGCTGGATACAGACTGCCACAAGATCCTTGGGCAAAAAGCAGACTTAAACTTAACTCTGCTTTAATAGTGGCAGAAGATGGCCAGTGCTGCTGTCACAAGCTGGTGCATTTTATGCTTCATACCTCTCAACAAGCTCCAGCTGGTGCATCAGTCAGCCCCTCACACAGCATAGAGGTTACATTATACCCTGGGCACTTGGATGGCATTGCTTATATAAGTGCCAGGGCTGGAATTCTACAGAAGGATCCAAGCTTTAACTTACTCTTCTTTCAGGACAGTTTGGATACACTTGCTCTGGTAGGCACTGAGGGTGATGCTGGGTTTTCGGGGGCTGGTACCCTTTTCCATCTTTTTCTGCTGGTATTCCTTTTTCATTTTAACCTAGAAATCATGTACAAAAAGATGACCCCAGTCAGTGTTGGTACTGCCTGACAAAGTGAAAGCATGTTATAGTTACAAACTGGTGTGTCCCACTGCAGTGGATTGATTCTCTTTAGGTTGAAAGGCTGCTTGCTTTTGCACTCTTCCTCCCACAAAGAGAAGAAAATGTTACTTCTAGGATGGAGGAAGGTGTGTAGGCTTGCTTTCTTAGGGTTTATACTGGGTTGCAGAGGTTCTGTCTATATTACTAACAAGGATCAGAAGTTATTTTAGTATGTTGTTGCCAATTTAACAGAAGTACAAAGTTGCTCTATTGGAAGGACTGTATGCTATCAATCAGCACTATCCTGAGGTGTGAGAGAGGTGTTCTCAACAACCTACCAGCTAGATAATTCGTTCTCTCACCTGTCTAATAGCATTGCTCAGGTGCTGCAGCTGGTCATGTATTGTCTGCAGTTCCTTCTTCATATCTTTTTCACTGTCTGATAGAACAGGAAGCTGAGAGTGGAAACTCCGAAGTACTTTCTTCATCCTTTTGATGTACCAAGCAAGAAATGTTGCTGAATTAACTTACCTATTGGACCAGTTACGCTAAGACACCAACAGTCTTGTACTTCTGTCACTCTTCCTAAGTCTCAGGGGCTCAAGACTTCACTTTCCTCTTTCAGCTAGTCTCACATGGCATTTCTAAACAGCAGGCTGACTCAGTCTGGACCTGAAGTAGTACTGAAAAATCACCACTGAGCCCCAGCAAAGAGAATTTCAGAAGCCCAGTCTTCAAACAAACCAGTGTGGCACTTTCTGCCCACTCTGTTCTACCACGCTTGCAAACTTCTATTTAACAGCAAGTGATCTGTGATGAAACAGAGCATAGTTTGCACTCACCTGTTCATAATATCTTCTTGCTTCTCTTTGGCTTCCTCATACTTGTCTGCCAAGCGCTCAGCCATTTCCCGCAAACTTTTCCTTTATGCAAGTGAGAAATGTTTATTTACTTTAGATCTACATGCAAGGCAAGTCTGTCTGTGGAAACAGGACAAGGAGCCTGAAAACCCAAGCTGGAGCAGGGAGTGAACCTACATGCTTAATTACAGCTGGAAATGCATTCACCTCTCACTTGTTTCACACAGGACCCTGTATAAAGTACCTTTCGCACAAAGGTGCGTCATTCCTCATGTTTGACGTGATAAAAGCAGACAGATTACACTCACCTTTCCTCTCGACAGTAATTAAGATCTTCCAGTTGTTTCTTTTTCTGTCCCCACAGCAGCTTCACTCTTAAAATAAACACACACATAAAATCAAACCACCCACAACAGCAATCCAGTTGAATCGGGATTTACACCACAGAGAAAATATGACAGAAGTGATTAATGCTCCTGGTGGTACAAAGAACTAAAGATACTGAAAAATGCGCAGTGGTGAGAACACTTCCATTTTGTCCTAACTTTATAATATAAATAACTATAATTTGAAGACGAGAGACTTAATGCAATTTTCCTTTGTTGGGATAATTACCGAGGTCAAAGGATGTGCTGCCATCCACAAGCACAGGCAGACTGACAACAGCAGAAGAGAAGTATTTCACACGTGTGTTTACTTTTTTTCTTTGTCCTGTAAGCCACTGTAGAGATCAAGTATTACACTCACCCCTGCTTTCCCTGGTAACTCAATTTTCAGTTCTGGTATTCCATTAGTCTTACCTGGGTACATTTTACTCATTTACAACAGTTAGTCCAGCAGAGGAGGTCGAGTGCTCAGTACTTAGTGCTGTTGTTTCACAGAGACATTGTACAGCACATATTTGTGAGGGTTTTGTATTACCTTTGCTGAATTTCCTCTTTTGCCAGATCTTGTTTCAGTATGTATTCCTCTCTGAACACTTGTGTGGCTCTGCTAAGAAGCTGAAGGCATTCTTCAGGCGGAGGAGCAGCATCTTTATCAGCAGACCTTAAGAATGAGAGAGGTTTTTGCAGTCTTACTCCAACATGTTCCTTTGAAAGGCTAAACAACTTACAGTATTTATCATAAGGGCTTTGGGGGGCTCAGTTACGGAAGTGAGGGGCTGTAATTCCCTTTGCTATAAATCATTTTTCTGATATGAGGAAATCCCAAGGTATCTTAAGATACTCAAAACCAAATGGGACAAGTGCTGAGCAACCTCATCAGCTGAGGTTAGCCCTGCTTTGAGCAGGGGACTGGAGCAAGACGATTCCCCCTTGCCCCCTGACCTACCTCCCCCCCAGCCTACATCATTACTTGATTGGATGCCATCCCTGTATGGACAGAGAGGTGCAAGTCAGCTGCAGGAGCTGTGCCCCCATTATTGCTATGTCCAAGCTAATGCACTGTTCAAGCAGGAGCTGATGAACACGCACTATTCCTGAGAGTCTTCCCTCTTCAGGTCCCCTAGGAAAACATATTTACTTACTTCAGAAGGAAAGGATTGGCAGAGCTGCGCTGCAGGATGCTTCGGATGTGCTTCTCAAATGAATGCTGTGACTCAGCCAGGATACGAAGAGGGGAAACAGCAACATCTTTGTCTTCTCTGGTACACAGCAGGGGAGGGGATGCAGGGTGGACTGTACTTCTACCAAAGAACATCAAATTGGAGAACACAGTTTAAACCAGAAACATTTAAACTATGTCAGAGTTTAAATGGTAGTTAAAGTGAGGAACTCATCCACTGTGGAATTAATGTATTGCAGGAGTAAGTCAGAAGCATTCTAAGAGGAAATATTTCAATTATGTGGTAAATCCAGCTCTAGACAAGGTTGGTGGAGTGCACATCCCCACATCTTTCTTTGGCCACAGCTGAAACCAGCAAGAATCATATCCTTTTACTTAAAGAGAAGAAAGTGCCATAACAAGGCAAGCAAGTGCCTGAACAGCAGAATGACCTTCTTTTCAAAGCAGCCTCCTAGGTCAGTGTCCACCTTGAGAGGCTCAAGAAGTGGGCCCATGCAAACCTCAGGAAGTTCCACAAGGCCAAGTGCAAGGTCCTGCAAGTGGGTCAGGGCAATCCCAAGCACAAATACAGGCTGGGTGGAAAATGGATTGAGAGCAGCCCTGAGGAGAAGGACTTGGGGGTGTTGATTGATGAGAAGCTCAACATGACCAGGCAATGTGCAGCTGCAGCCCAGAAAGCCAACCCTATCCTGGGCTGCATCAAGACAAGCGTGACCAGCAGGTCGAGGGAGGCGATTCTGCCCCTCTACTCTGCTCTCATGACACCCCACCAGGAGTAATGCATCCAGCTCTGGGCCCCCAACATAAGAAGGACATGGACCTGTTGGAGCAAGTCCAGAGGAGGGCCATGAAGATGATCAGAGGGCTGGAGCACCTCTCCTATGAAGACAGGCTGAGAGAGTTGGCGTGGTTCAGCCTGGAGAAGAGAAGGCTCTGGGGAGACCTTAGAGCAGCCTTCCAGTACCTAAAGGGGGCCTATAAGAAAGCTGGAGAGGGACTTTTTCCAAGGGCAGGTAGTGACAGGACAAGGGGCGATGGCTTTAAACTGAAAGAGGGTAGATTTAGATTGGGTGTAAGGAAGAAGTTCTTTACTGTGAGGGTGGTGAGGCACTGGAACAGGTTGCCCAGAGAGGTTGTGGGTGCCCTCTCCCTGGAAGTGTTCAAGGCCAGGTTGGATGCGGCTTTGAGCAACCTGGTCTAGTGGAAGGGGGGTTGGAACGAGATGATCTTTAAGGTCCCTTCCAACCCAAACCATTCTATGATGCTACGTAATTTCAGATAATAAGGTTTAAAAGAGCTGTAAGAAAAACCTATTTATGAACACTGCAGAAATAGTTTAAAAAAAAAAAAAAGTAAGGTCTGTAAGAGAACCTGACGTTAATACTAGCTCTGCTGAAGGTACCTGTCCTACATTAAACAGTGTTCTCAGCAATAAATAAACTGAAAATAGTGCCCTCCACTCAATGTGTTCACTTAATTGTGCAAATGCAAATCTACCACACTAGGCTGTATCTTTCCCACCACCCTCAAACAAAGTAAAGTTGCTTTGGAAATGCATACTAAAATCCCACTACTTTAAAGCACTTGAAGAACCTTTTTTTTTTTCCCCCTTTCATGCAAACATAACCTTGGTGCCCATTAAGAATCTCTGTACTACTGTCTGTAAACAAGTTTTTGATTTGCAGATTCTTCATTATAAAAATGAAGAAAAACACCCCAACAATACTGTCAAGAACCTTTTGATGCAACTCTTGTCCTAATACTCATTAAAAGTGATATAGATTAATTATATCCCCTACAAACACCTTAGTAGTAAATAACTACTATAGTAATGCTTAAGTGCTCAGCCAGGGAGTGTTCAGAAGGCAAACTTCATTGTGTGTCATAAGAGGTGCAGAAGTCTGGGGTGAAAGGATCAAAGGAATGATAAAAAAAAAAAAAAAAAAAATCTTGAGATCCTTTTCATGCAACAGTCACAGATTTCAAACCAACTAAGAACCACGTACAAGAGAGGCCTTGTAATACACTCATAGGTGTTTGTGATGCAGATCATTGTGGGCCCCAGGATGTCAGAAACGATCCAAAATCCTCTAATCGGTGCAGGCTGCCTGAAAGGAAGAAAACACAAGAATTACCTGGTCAAAAGAGTTCTTTGTTCCTGCAGTTGTGCAAGTTCACTCTTTTGGAAAAGCTCTAGCTATAGCAATTGGCCTACACCAGACACCTCTCACTAAGCTAAGAACCACTCCCCAGAATGAGTCCTGCAAAATCGTTATTCTCATACCACACAATCTGACTGGCAGTCAACTGTACCAGGACAAACTCATCCAGCCAGAGAGAGGGAGCACTTGTGCAACTTCACTGTGAAACAGAAGCAAAAACCTGCTGTGACCCAGGAAACATTACCCACTTTTAGTGCAAGGCACAGACCTCCTCCTCAGGAGAGAACACAGGTGGTCCCACATACCACCTTTTTGGTCCAAATGCCCTCTTCCCCAGGTAACTACTAACACCATTGGAGGGTCACCACCAGTGCTGACTTAGGCAGCCCTTTAGATTAATGACTTAACGCCTATTAATAAACATTTTTTCTGTATTTTCATAGTGTTTAATCCATAGCAGTCTATCGATATGATTAGGCCTTATAAAAGTGAGGAAAAAAAGCAGATAAAGATATATTACATGGCCCAGCAAATGATGCCCCTTAAACCTGACCAAGCTCAAAAATTCAGATGTTCTTTTGAGGCATTGTTTGATCCTTAAAAAGCGGATGAAAGGAACATGTCAGCATTCAAGACTCTTAGCCAAATCAAGCCTCAGAGTCGTCCAGGGTTAAGTAAATGGAAGTGACAAATTCTGCTGGTTTGATAGATCATTTTCAGACAGTAACACAGGAATTTAAGCTTACTTCCCTAACTGCATTAAGAATCCTGATGCGCAAATTGCTTATTTGTATTATTTGAATTCTTTTGAGCTGACTTCATTATTTTTAACAGCAAGAATACAGCAAAAGAGGGTAAGTCATAAATATTTTCCATAGCAACTCGCTGATTTGGAAGCAATAGACAGGGTTTGGTTTTTACCTGCATGGCAATGGTTTTGTACAAAGAATATGTTCAACAAAGCACTTCTGTTCTGCTCCCAACTCTTGTAAACTGTCTTTGTCTTCTTCATCTACAAAGAGATTTGTCAGAATGCATCAGATGCACTTTGCAGGGTAAGGGATTCTCGGCATTACCCACATCCACCAGCTTGTCACTAGAAAATTGTACGTGTTCAGATACTACTCTCTTCCCTCTACACCCAATAGCGTCTCGCCACTCACCTGAACCAAGGAATTTGTGCAGTTTATTGATCCATGTCAACCCCACACTATGGACACCAGCTTCATGTGTGCAGTGGTATCTAGAGGGACATTTCGGATCTGAAATTTAAACAGCAAATGTAGGAGAAGGCACTGAACTGAGCAAAACTCATCCTTCAAACCTGCATTGTTGAACATGCATATCAACTTATTGTCCAGTCAGCATTAACACCTTGTTGCAAGTTCTAACTCGTCCCCATTCAAAAATTGAGCTAGCTGCGTTAGCCACCTTATTAGAGTTCTGCATAACATAAGATTACGCTTGAAATACCTGATGAATTGTTTTGAGCTAGTCCTATCACATGACATCTGTATCAATCCACTAGATTTTAAAGGGAAGATCAGTTAAAGCCAGCAGACCAGCATTCTGACAAGCTTCTTGTTCAGAAAGACCCAAACACTTTGTCCTACCTGACCTCCTGCCCCACAATTACATTGGATAGTCTTAATAAGCAGATACGAATTCCTCCCTCAGGATTACCATCCCCACAGCACTTGCTTACATACTTAGGTCATCACAGATGCAACAACTTCTACTTTATAATCCACAGCTGAAAGAATTTAGTATTATGTGACCATATGCAATCTGCCCTTGGTTAAACACCAAAGCACATCCCAGGCTTGCTTCTTCCACAGCTTTCTTGAAGACATCAGGCAAATCCTTATTCTAATGCCACTGTTTATTTGACACCAATGATAATTTGTAAATAGCTTGATCCTAAATGCATGAAATAAAGCAAGTAAAAGCCAACAACCTGAACGACAACCCTACCTCGATGCAGTTTGATTGGGCAAGAGAAATCAGACTCCAAAGGCTCTTCTTCATCTCCTGATGCCAGTTTCAGTGCAAGTTCCAGCTCAACACATTCAAACACATACAGGGAAGGAATTAGATCAGATCTTGGGTCCCATGACTTTTCTGACTGTAAAGAGCATTGAATTCTTCTGTGAGACGTCATTTAAATAGAAATGCCAACATAAACAGCATCAAGAGAGTTACATAATACAGGCAAGAGCATTAACTGCCAGGGAAAGTAGTTCAAGTCCCTTTTTTTTTTCTTTTTACTTAAAAAAATTTATCTCAGCAACAGGGTTTCTTCTTAGAAGATCCTCTTTAAAATAGTTCATAGTAAGTTTGCTCAAAAACTGATCTGCCATCAGGATACACAGAATTGACATTTAAAATAAAAGCATCAGAGAATCACAGGGACTGGCTGGAATAGGAGGAAGACCCACTACCTCATTATAAAAGAATGCAGGTTTGGCACTTGGCATTCACGTCCAGGCATCCTGCCATCTTGCAGCCAGGAACTTTGGCTAGAGTAGAAAGAAAAAAAACCACAAAACAAGAAATGGTACCTGCTCGTCATCCTCTTCTCCATCCAGTACCACGCAGTGATAAAGCATTCCCGACTCAGTGGCAATCACCAGGATGTTTGGAACACAGGGCAGGCAAAGGACAGCACAGGCATCATAGCCATAGTTATCTTCTGCAGCAGGGTGCATGGGCAGAGGGCCAAGCAGCTTGCCAAGATTTCCAGTGCTGCAATAAAGAAGACATGTTCACAACACAAGGTGTGGAAGGAGAGTTCCCCATGGTTGCCTGTGGGAGTTTGCTGCAAAATAACTAGAAAATAAGGATGATCTTTAAAAAAAACCCAAACAACCCAATGGTTTGGAGTTCTGTCTGATTTCCATTAGATAGCAGCAACCCAGACTTCTGCAGATTGAGAGTCTGAACTACACCTGCTCGGTGGAGATCTCAGAGAAGAAACTCGAGCTCAGTAGTAATGTTTTATGCTTTGAAAGCAATCAAGCTACATTTCAACAAATTCAAGAGGAAACATTTTCATACAAGAACACAAAGTACGCATGGAAAGCTCAAGCTAATTACCTTTATCACTTAATTGGCGTCTCGCTTAATAAAGCACTTTACAAGCAGCATTTTGTGGCATGGCATTTCTCTAGGTAGAAGGACTAAGCCCATTTCATTGCCTACAGACAGGATCTGCTCAGTGCTGCATCATTTCTCATGCAAAGGCAAGCAGAGCTGTTTCTAACCCGAATACTGCATGTTTTAATATTCAGTTACACTAGATCTAACTTGTAAGTTTTCCACCATCTTCTCAGTTTTCTGAAGTAATCTTTTCTTGTATCGTGTTTATATTCTTGATTCATATTCTTGACTTCTCATTATGGAACATGCCTGCAAACCTTCTATGATCTTAAAGTATTTCTTTTCCTAAGATGCCACTAGCTCATTCAGCCTCATCCAAAGCTAAGGATGTCTGTGCTGTGAACTGAACGCCCCAAAATACACCTTAACAGCCTCAGACCCACCAATCTTTTAACAGTCCAGTGTCTTCATTTCAGATTTCTGATGGTAAATAACAGACAGCGGATTCTCAGCAGTGGAAACTGCACCCTTAATGTCTAGATGAAAAAGGATGACACACTATTCTTGGATTTCAGTCTAGTAGCACTGCCACAAAGAGATAAAACAGGCTGCAATAAAACTCAGCCCAGCATCCATTACAGAGAGTCCCAGCCAAACTGAGAGATGGTTCTCCAACCCTAACATTGTACAAACATACAAGCACCCCATGAAACCTGAGGATGAATGTGATCCTACCTCTGCAGCAGGCTGATATACGTGAGGAATGTCTCTCCGTTTTCATACAAAATGTAAAGCGGATAGGCCAACACTTCTTCACTCCCTCGCTGTCCAAGTATGTTCTTTGGGACTGGCACTAGCGGGCCAAAGTCAAACGCCACCGCGGTCTCTCCCAGCGATGCCGTATAGGCTCTCCTGGGGACGAGTCAGAAAAAGACCTGAAGTCAGCTGCGATTGTGAGAACGCAAATATTTAACCAGGTCCATCGGTACGTGCTGACAAATTACTGCTAAACACCTGTCCATCAGTTCTTTGACACATGCTGTTTTCAGCAGCAAAAGCATGCAAGTAACATCCTTCTTATGGTACCTCATTTCTGCAATACATCCACCAGCCAGCGCAGTTTCACAGGATAAAAGAGGAGGGCATACTGGTATTTCCTGTGTAGTGCAACAGTTTGTGACTTGACTATTAGAGACCCTCAAGTATTTCCTTTCCAACTAGGCCAAGAGGGAAATAAAAAGATCATCTGTTTTCTGCATTCCTCACTCAAAAAGCCCTTCTTAACCCCATCTTGAAGACAAATGACTACTCTGACAAACTGTGACTGTACAGTTTGTTACCACTTTCTTTTAGAAGGATGGGGAAAAAAGGGGGGTGGGGGGGGGAAGAAGTGCAGTTACTATGCTAGGAGGAAGTCCTAGCACTGAAGAAGTCCATGAAAAATATCACATCAGATTTTCAGGTAGATTTATCACTTATTCATTAAAAACACAACTGAAAATACAGAGCTTATTCTGTCAAAAGCATTTCAAAACACAAGAAGCCACACAAACCCTTTTTTGATTGTAAGAGTCTCCTCCTCAGTGTCTGAAAGAGCAATCACTTTGACAGGTGTCTGAGGTACCTTCAGACTGTAAAACCTAGAGGAAAGAGACAGCAGCAAAGTTCATTCAGCTGGCAGCGTTGCACATGTCCCTGCTGATGCAGGAACATCAGTTGGTATCAGTCTTAAAATTTCTCCCATCCTATTTTTTATTGGTAATTCTGCTAAGAATGGCAGGACACAAACATCTAGCAAAAAATTAGACTGACTATGACAAAAGAAATACTAGATAATCAACTACAAACGGGTTTTACCTTATAGTGTTATCTGAAGTCAAGAGCACAATGTGGGGCTCTAATGTCTCACAGGGATACCAGGCAGCATGCTTTAAAGTCAGAGATGTTGAGCTTGTGAAGAACCTTTCCGCAATGGGAATAGTGCTGAAATACAGAGCAGAAATGTGCACTGTTGTTATAAGAAACACAGAATTTACTTCTAAGGGGAAGTGGGGGCAAGAGGAGCTAGAAACTAAATTAAAAGGTTTCAAAGCCATTAGCTATATTATTCTTACAGTTGGAGGGGCAGCTTTAACTTGAAATGCTTTGTTATTTCCATCTGGACATGTGTGCTTTTAGCTACCACAGCTAAAAGACCCCAGGAAGGCTAGAGCACCTCGCTCCTCAGCTTGTGCAACAAGCTTAGAAGGTCATTTATTTGGGTCCCTTGACAATCAGCAAGTCCCTGAGCCAACAAAATAACTTCATTTGCGATTGTCCCCCTACAACCCTGATACAACCAACGCCTTCCGTATCTGTTTGGCCCCCAGAAGAGGAGAGGCTGCGGAGGAACGGCGGCAGGACAGGGATGCTGTTAACCGCCTGAGGTCTCACCCACCTACAGTTCACCGTGGATTTCCCACCTTCAAACTCCGAATTCTTCCCCCAGCGTTTAGGCAGCTCCAGCACCATGAGCCCCTTCGTACCGATGAGCGCCACATGATGCTGCGTGGGGCTTAGCAGCGTCTGATAAACCTCAAAAAGGGGTGGGTTTATGCAGAGAAGGGTCTGAAAGTACAAGTATTACAGTTAAGCACAAGCCACGGAAAGTGCTCACAGAAGCGCGGCACATCTTTATGGCGGACGGTGACTTATACAACGGCTACGAGCTGCAGAGCGGGGCGCGAACTCGCTTCCACCCACGGCCGAGCACGAAGCCGAAGGGTTCCACTGAGGTAAGGACCCACCGAGAGCGGGCTGGAGGGGGTGACCACCCGGCCCGGAGCCTTCGGGGACCGGCCCCCCTCAGCCCCGCGCCCGTCACGACGCCCCCCCCCCCCTCAACGGTCCCCTCTATACGGCCCGCCGGCCCCTCACGGCTCCCCCCCCCCCCTCAGCGCCGGGCCCCACCTGGTAACGGCCGAGCCCCGCGGGGTCGGGCCCGCCGAGGCGTCGGAGGCCGATGGTGTGGAGGGCGCTGCGCTCGCCGTCCCAGAGGAAGAGGTCGCCGTCGAGGCCGAAGAGGAGGTTGCGGATGAGGGGCGGCCGGGCGGCGGGGGCGGGGGCGCGCTCGCGGAGGCGGCTCAGCACCGCGTGCTGCGGCAGGGCCGCGCGCCACTGCTCCGCCGGGCCCCACTCGGCCGCCATCGCCGACGACGACGCCGCGCAGCCGCCGGCGCGACCGCGGCGTCACCGGCCGCGCCGCCAATCGGCGGAGCCGCCGCCCCTCCTCCGGTGCCGGGACTACATTTCCCGGCGTGCCCCGCGGCAGAGGCGCTCTGCGGCTGCCGGGCGGGCGGACCATGGAGTCGCCGCTCCGGCGATACCGGGCTCGCTACAAGGGCCCGGCCGCGCCGCCCTGGAAGGAGACCTACCGCCGCGTGAGTCGGGACGTCGGGTGGGCTGGGGAGGGGGCGGGGGGGCTCTGCCCGCTCCTTTGGCACCGGCTCGCCGCCTCGCCCCGGGCCGGCCGGGCTCGGTCCCGCCCGGGCGGGTGAGCCGAGCCGGGCCCCTTCCCAAATCCTCCTCGTGGGGGTCCAGCGCTGCCGTCGCGGGCTGGCGGAGGCCAACCCCCGGTGGGAGCTGTCAGCCCGCTCCCGCGCAACCCCGTCCGGGATGCGACCGGCCCTCGGGCCACGTCGTCCCCCCCCCTCCCCCCCCGCTAACGGGCTCCGTGCGGTCCGCTCCCTCCCAGCGCTGCATGGAGCGGCTGAGGAGCAGCCGGGCGAAGCTGCTGGACCGGTACCGCCAGGCCGGGGAGAGAGTGTGCGGGCCGGCCACGGGCACGCTGCTGGTGCAGGAGGTGATGGAGCAGGAGTGGCAGACGCTGCAGGCCGCGCAGGAGGGCCAGCTGCCCCGCCGGGGAACGGAGGCCCTGGCCCAGGTCAGTACGAGCTCCCTCGGGCCGATGGGGTCTCCGGCACCCTTGCGTCAACGCGCTACCTAATGCCGGCGTTCCGAACGCGTCTCTCTGCAGCTGTTAACTCTCGTCTTTTGCTGCGTGGAGTTGGCAAAACTCGGGGCGACTGGGTTTCCTGCTCCCGCAGCTCATGTGGGGCGTCGTGCTGTGAAAGCGCTTGCCTTTGGGCCCACGAGTGGGGAACTTCCTTGTTTCCTTCACAAACTGCCTGTGCGTCACGGCAGACGGTGGGTTCCTCATCTCTGGTTTTTAAAGCCGGTCTGTCACTGCCCGCTCCTGAGGATGGGAATAAAAGTTCAGTGGTTTGAAAAGCAAGTTCTTGGATGGGCTGTGTTCAGAACCATTCTGGCTGGCTTTGCACAGGTGATTATATCATAGATTCCTTTACACGGCACATGGTTTTGCAAGCGCAGAGATTTACCAGACAGAAGAATAAGCAGAGTGAATTTATGTTGCAGTGACAGTTCAGTCAGGTGCTGGAAGTTAAGTGAGAAAGTAGTCAGAATGGGAGAATCACTGACTGATGCACCTTTCAGATGCTAGAGGACCCCGATGAGCTAGCAGTACTGGAGGAGATCCAACAAGAATTGATCTTGCAAGGTAATGTCTCTACACGCTTTCTGACTCTTGTTTGATTTGTAATATTCCTGACTTTCTAGTAATCCATACTAGCTGAGGCTGCACTCCTTGGTTCTTGTAGACCACACAATAGAGGGGAAGAGCCTCCTTAGGAATCTCTGTAGCCTCTCTAATGCATGAAGACCCTTTTTGACAGTTTTAAAAGTGGCATTTTAATGTCTGTGAGAAGCTAATGAGAGAGGAGACCAGAGAAACAGCACTGAGGTGTTTGGGAGCTGTAGGAACCTGTATAAATCATTTCAGAATGTTTCTAAATTGTTGGTCGGAAAGCAGAAAGTCACCCCCTTGAGACTGGCTAAAGATTGAGCCATAGGAAAAACTGGATTAGCAGGAATGATTTCCTCAAGTGTAGAAATCTGATCCAAAGAAAGAAAAGTTCTTAGAAAACTAGTGGCTGCCCCAGCCTCCATCTACCCAGCAGCTTCACATGTGCTGCTTTGTCTTCAGTTCATAACAGATGCCTGAAGGTATTTTGCTGTGTTATTGCAGAACAGCTGGTTATAGAAGAGTATGAGCGAAGCCTGCAGTTCGATGAAGAATGTCTCAACGCAATGCTCGATGGCTTGGATGCTAGCGACAGGGTCATCTGCCCAGTGTGTAGAAAGTAAGAAAGCCCTTGGCATTGGAATGAGGTTCTCCACTCCCCTACCGCAGTCTGCACTTAGAAACAGGCCAAAACAGTGGGCAAACAGAACCCGCTGTTAATTTCAGCAAAATAAAATAAACCCTGATCTCCTAGACCTTAGCAGTTTTTTTTGCTAAAATCTACCTTTGTTCTGGTTGTTGTGATGATGCTCATTGTATGCTCTTTCTAGGAATAACCTGACTGTGAGGAATCACTTAGTTTTTTGCCAGTGTGGATTACACATCAGCACGCAGGTAAGCTGGACAGTGAGTTAACGTGTTACATGCGACATCTGAAGTCTGCTGCTGCAAAGAGGCAGTTTTAAGCTACAGACAGCAATTTAAGTATTTAAGTGTAAGATTTCTTTTAACCCAGTTTTCTTTCTCAGGATATGACAGAAGGGAAGCTTCGGTCACTTCTAGAAAACACTGTAACAGAGCACAGTCACAGGTGCTTGCACAACCCAGAGTTCACAGTTACCAGTGGAATGGAGGAGGAAGCCAGTCTCCTCATGAGCTGTCCGGTGAGTCTAAATGTCAGGTTCCTGGAAAGGATCTCTGCTTGGATCCACTTCTCAATTACATGGGCAGAAATCACAAGCCTATTCATCCCATGGGTTTGTGTTGGCTGTTTTTCCACAAACTTCCTTGGAAATGGTTTTACTTTCGACCACCAGTAACCATAAAAAGAAGAGCCAAATTACACAACTTACCTTAACTGCTGGGTTAGGGAACATTTCAAGGACCTGCCACGTTTAGTGCCTTATCTTTCTCACACCTTAGCCAACAACTTCCAAGTCTTGTGTGGAGCATCTGTTCAGGTAAGTGGTTCATGAAGAAAAGTTCCAAAAATTACTTCAGTTTAAGCCTCCTCGAAAGGCTCGCCCATACCTCTTAGAAAACACATACCATCCCTTTGGCTTGAGCTAGAGCTAGCAAGTTCTTAGCTTTGCTGCTTACGTAAAATTACTGAGGACAGTGCTAGGAGCAGAGCTTTCAAATAGTTTTGAACATTAATAATGCATTTTATACATTGCTATAGCTTCTCTGTTCAACTTACCTTTTGTAAAGGTCTGTGACTCCTGGACGATTCTCCTTTAAGTTGATTCAGCTGCTTCTTTTTTACCGGAAGGACTTCAAGACTAAAAATCCACCCAGAGCTGCTAGTACTTTTATGTATATATGTGCAACTAACTGCTGTGTCAAAAAGATACTTGAAAAGGCAGTAGTACTGCCTTGACCTGCACTTTTAATGGCACAATATATGTTTTGAAATAAATATACTTCATTTATTTCAGCCTTAGTGTTGTCTTTAATAATGCATCGGTGATCTCGCATTGGACTTCTTTAGTTTTGGTTTCTGTTTAAACTTAGTATGACCTTCAGGCAACAACTGGAGACACTGGCTTGAGTAGAAGACCACAGCTGCTGCCCTGCTGCTAGCAGTGCCTTTGACATCAGCAGCCACAGCCTTTCAGTCATTCTGCTGGAACTAAAGTGCTCCAGCCTTTCCACAGTATTTTGCTAAAATACCTACATTAATAGTAAAATAATAGGTTATGGCAGCACATCCCTTTTTAAAATGGCTCCTCAAACACAATGTTTAAGACCCTGAATTCTATTCCCTAACATGTAGGCAGACAGCCAAGACCTCTAGAATGAGTCATGTACATAATTAGCACTGCTTGGCCGGCAACATTCCTCCTACAGACACAACTCTGACAGAGGGCACACTGGGTGTTTGGAGGTGCTGGAATAGCTCTCTCTGGAAAAAACTCCAGGCCAGCACACGCCATTGCTGCAGCAACAGCTCTGTGAGCAGCTGTATTCGTACCGGCACAGACAAACACTAGCATCGTTTGTATGGCAGCTCTCTGGTCAGCAATGGTACAGCAGGAAGAAGAGAAACCATCAGTTTTCAGTGATATGTTGAACATATTTTATTCTTCACATTCATCCTTAATTGTACAAAACCCGCCAAGTAGGGCGAGGCAATTCTGGACCATAATGTCAGAGAACTTGATCTGGGCTGCAACATAAATACATGTCCCCAAATACAAGTAAGAATCCTCATTCTCCCATTCTCCAAATTCAAAGTTGCTTACTCTCCGTATCTGTTGTGAAGATATATTTGGGTATTGCTGGCTAGAGCAGTGCTGTGGAATACCCACACTTGAAGACAAGTTTCCTAGCCTGACCTACTGACATTTGACAAAGCTTTTAAGGTCTTCAAGGAATTTAATGTACTCCTGGTGCTCCAATGCGGTGCTGAGCTCTATTAACTCATCGGCAAACGTGTTGTCCACTCCTCGATCAGCCAGGAAATCCATTAAGTGATCGTACAGAGCCTGGAAGCAAGGAACAGGAAACTTCCTTAGCAGAGTGCACCTGGGTAGAGGTTGCTTTTAAAATGTCGCTGACATTTCTTTCTGCCAGGAAGATCAGGCCCACCTCCCACAGGAGACCAGGCAGCTCCCCATCCCCTTCTTGGCAGGCCTGGCCTCGGCTGTAACATTTGGAGGGAAGGGGCCATGGAACAGGTCATCCAAACTTGGTCATGTAAACCCAAACCCAACAAATACAAATGAGCTGCACCCTGAGGATGATCAACTGACTATCAGAGTCAGCAGGTAAAGTCTCTCAAAGATTACATGTGCCAAGCTCTGCCTGTACCCCTCTATATAAAGCTACAGCCTTGGGGGTGAATTGTTTTAACACTCTGGAAATGGTGGTATCGGATGTAAAAGATTTACTCTTTCAAACAAGTATTTACAATCATCAACTTTTTTTTTCTTTTTAATCCTGCTTCACTGTTGCAACTCCAGCATACGTTAATGCTTGTGGGTTCCCCCCTTGCTCCTCAGGTGAACAGATTCGTTATTACTGCGTAATGCAGTAATGCTAATACCTGTCATGCGTTTCTTGGTTTGGGGGATTTTTCTTGCTAGTGGGTTTTTTTTTAAACCCACCAATATTACTGAGCAAATGATTCATTTTGGACTTCTGTAATCTGAGCAGATCACAAATCATATGCATTTTTAATTAATCTTCTGTCTCAAGTCAGAGGGGGGGGGGGGGAAAAGCCATGTGGGATGTTCCAGAGCACACTAACCAATTTTAACATGCTTCCCAAAGAGAGATACACTCTAGGAATAAAGTTTTAAAAGCTTTTGAAAGCCTGCTATTGAGAACATATAAGCAGATGCCAGATTCTTGGGCATACTAGTTTTTAGTGTCAGTACTATAAAAACATACCTGGAAAACCCAGAAAACAGAGACATCTACACATGGCATCTGATAAGCTACATTGTTAAACACACAGATCAAAAGATGCTTGAGCAAGTGTCAAAGCATCTCTAAAATGTAATATAGCTGCTGGGAAATCAACTTAATAAAGCCTGGAACAGAGCAAGTTTCAATGTCTCAGTCTCCGACTGCCAGTAACGCCACCAGCACTGCACAACTGCTGGGACCACGTAATAATCCTCCGTTTGCAGAACCACTATCTCATGGCAAACTGGGGCTTAGCAGGGGAATCCCCCATCCCAGGCATCCGGGACAGGACTCATTCGTAACTCAGGAGCAAACGGACAGCCAGGCAAGATACGCTGAAGTGCCCTCCGCAGCCTACGGCCATGCTAGCAACACTTACCCAGTCAAGGGAATCCGTGTTGAGGGTGTAGTTGGTGTCCTTCCAATCTGATTCTCCAGTGGGCTGAAAACTGACCTCCCGAATTGTAAAAATATCACTTTCTTCCTCTCCCTCATGTCCAACCTGAAACAGGAAATGAGATGCAAGACATACAATTAGCTCTTATCACTTGGCACCTTCAGCCATCTCATCCCAAAGCTAGGAATACTGCACTGCAGGCAAATCCCCAAGACCAGTACTAAAGCTGTGCCTCTCCCCTCTCAACACATGCCTTGAAGACAAGCACAGACATGCATGAGAACACAGGAAAACATGTCAGTCTACCAGCTCATGCTGCCAGAAGCAACCTGATGTAAGTCAGCAGCCTGGTTTCTACAAAGACATAAAAACCTCTTCCTTGTGGTTCTAAATCTGTCTTCACAAGTCTGTCTAACCTTTGTCAGTCAGGACTGGCTGCATAAATGATCTGTTAAGGTTTACAAAATAAACCACAAAGATCAGTCTGAAGCAAAGATCTCCATTTTATTCCTCCCGCTCTTTATTTAATCACTACTTCTCTTTGTGACACCTCACAACAATGAGATTGCTCAGTTACTGACACACTATTAAATCTATCTTGTTTTGGCTGTTCTTGTTTACCCCCTCAAGTTGCCGCACTGTTACAGTTAAGCCATGCCTCCCTTCTCTAATGTAATTCAATAAATGGGCCAATAAGCAGCTGATCAGAAACACCAGGTCAGGATGTGAGGAGTGCAATGGAACATCTCCTCCCCAGTGAGCGTTCCTGGAAACACAAAGCCTTTTTTTTTTGTGTGCTAAAAAAGAGGTAAGAGGAGACTGCGTTTTCTGCAGATTCAGAAAACCAACAGACTATAAAGAGTAGTTAAGATCCAACAGCGGCACAGTTACACTACAGTCAAGTAGGAAACACACAGTAAGTTACAGATCAGAGCTGGCCAACACACAACCAGTTTGATACCTACCTCATCTTCGGGATAATGGCAGTCAAGAACAAGGGTCTGTTTTGTATCATCTTTTATTACTTCCACAACAAAGTTTGGAGTTGATGTAAGATCAGGCTAAATAAGAGAAAAGTGGCATCAGCGTTGGAGTCTGAACAGGAGCCAAAGTGATGACAGTACAGCCCAGCAACACAGCCCATCCAGCACAGATTGTCCCCTGTCACCCTCTTTCTGGAGTCTCTGACCTGGCCAGGGCAACCCGTGCCTCCCCCAGCCTCACCAACGGCCCTTCAGCCCCTGCTCTGCTCCATGGCTGGTCACACGGGTAAAATGACAGCTGGGAGCATCTGCCACCCCCTGACAACCCAGAGAGCCTGCAGCTCGCCTGGATGGGTTCCTCTGAAGGGACAGGAACTGGGAAGAGACTCAACGTTGTTTTGAGAGCAGGAGCTGCTCGTGCCTGACCTCCTTTGTGGAGGAAACTTGGCAGGGCACAGAGACTGCCAAACACACGTACACATGCACAGATTGAGTGCACTGCGCCTTCTCAGCGGACACAGGCACACCCAGGAAGGGAAGCAATGTGCAAACATCCCCAGTATTATCCCACCCAGCTGAGTGCAATGTGCTGGAACAAACACTACCCTTCAGAAAGTGCAACTAAACTGCTACAATCAGAGCAGCTGCATTCCTGACTCATTCAGCATCAGTGTCACTGCAGATGAAGCTGTCTGCCTCAAATTATATTGCTCATTTACAGTTTTTACTGGTATTTTGACTAACAGTCTTATTAAATGGGAGTGAAACACTTTTGACCAACAAAACCACGCAAGTGGATTAATGTCAATAGCTTTGCATTTTGTTGACGTTGTCTACCAGCATTGTGAGTTACGCTAAGTACAAAAGGCAATATTTATTGCAGGGGGTTGCGAAGGCAAGAGATACCAAATTTCCTCTCATATCTCCTCATAGAGCCCTCTCACCCTGCTCTGCCTTTCTACTGCAGAGAGGAAGGTCACAGCCAAGTGACAGGCAACCTAGAAAAATCTGCATTTTGTGACTTAAGGCTCCCAAATATCAAGTCAGAGGGGAAAAAAAGCCTTAACACTTAAGGGCAAGGCTCTAACCTCCCTCTGTGTACCCATCACTAAAGTGCACGTCAAGACTAAGTTACCTCCTGCTCATCAGGTTTCTGCTCTTCTTGTGTTTCATCCTCAGCTGAGGGTGGAATGCTGTTATTGATGTTGAATGTGACCGTTATCCTTCAAAAGAAACAGAAGCAGTTACTCTGAACACACTCAAAAAACACTCATCAAAATTCCTCCTATTTGAAGCTTTTGTCGTGGGGACAGCGTTACCGGTGTTGAATTCACACACCATGAACAAGACCAGGTATTGCAGTGAAAAGTTTAAGACACACGCCTGAATGAAGCTGGCTTCCCCCAACTGCTCTCATGAGCAAGCGTTTTTCAAGTTTTACTGGACTGAACTGCTACTTTTAATGCAGGAAGACTGCAGGAAACTTTGCAACACACAGTACAGTAGCAAACTTTTGCCAAAACCCAAAAAAGCGCATTGGGCCCAAGGTGGTAAAACGAAGGGCCTCTGCAACGCCCGGTTTGCACAGACTGGTCAGATAGCAATGAAAGTAACAGGAGCGCAAGGACAGATCTGGTGACTCGTATCTACTGGTCCTCTGGGGCACAGGGACTCGCCCAGAGGAATCCTTCCAAAGCCCGCACTTACTTCTCGCCCGCTATCTTCCGCACCAGCTTGGCCTCCGTGCCGTGCACTTCCAGCTCCCACCCCCCGGAGACCTTGGGCAGAGATTTGTGTTTCTGGATCTTCTTCTCCTCCTTGATCTCATCCGTCAGGAACTGCGCGAAGGCTTTGTCACCTGGAGGGAAAATGGCGCCGGGGGGGGGGTGAGGGGTGTTAAGGGCCCTCGCGCTGAGAGCGGGCAGGACGAGCCCCCCCCCCCCCGGCCACCACGTGCTCCGCCTCGCGCCCCGCCGAGGCGGGAGCGCTCCGTCCCTCCCCCCCCCCGGGTTTCCCTCACAAACGCCCCCCCCCCGCGCTCCCCTCAGGGCAGGACTCGTCCCCCCGCTCCCGCTCACCCTCGGTGTGGAGGCCGCCGCAGCCGCAGGAGACGCCGCCGGCCGAGCCCCGCCGCGGGCGGAGCAGCGCCGTCCGCCAGCCGCCGCCCAGCTGCCAGAGGGAGCGGGCCAGCGGCGGGGCGGCCCCGGGGGGCGGCAGGAGGGCGCGGAGAGAGGAGGAGAAGGAGAGGAGGCGGCGGGGCGGGTGGCGCGGCGGCGGGCGCAGGGCGGCGGCGGCGCGGAGGGCCCGGGCGAGCAGCATGGTGCGGCGGCGAGAGGGCGGCGGGGCGGGCAGAGGACACGGCCGGCCCCGGAACCGCCCGTCCGCTTCCGGAGACAGCCGGCCCCGGCGGCCCCCGCGGCGGGGAGAAGGGGACGCGGGTTCGAGCCCCGGCCCCGGCGAGAATGGGACGCAGGTTCGAGCCCCGGCCCCGGCGGATCGTTCGCTGCGGTTTTAACTTAAAATTAAAAAGCAAGGACAGGAGGAGGGGGCAGGGACGCCACGTACTGAGCACCGTGAGGTGAGGCTGGGGCACCGCTGAAAGCGCAGAGGAAGCTTTAGGGATGCAGGAAAAATGCTAGCACTTCCCTCGTGCCTGCAAGCAGAAAAAGCAGCGTACATGGTGAAAGCTTTACACCTGTACATCGCCCCACTCTTTATTAGAATAGTCAGCTTCCCGGCAACACCCCACCAGTTTACTCACAAAAAAGGAAAAATTATTTTGGGGTTTTTTTTTCTTCCTTTAGCAATAAATATTTTAGAGGGAAGACTGACCAAGGCAAACTGTTTCCTGGCACAAAGCGTTCCCTTTGTCTAAAAGCTGGCACTATTGTCCTCTCTTGAGTAGCAGCACAAAAGGCCCAGTGCTGCTCACCGCCAGGCTGCAGCAGGAGAGCATCGCCATCACCCCATTGCATCAAAGGACTGGGATTTTTACTCCCAGCTCCACACTGGTGTTTGAGCACTGCACCCGTAACGACAGGGTCCATTCTGCATGCAAACACACCTTAACGTCTTCAACAGCTGCACGCAGACACCCCAGACTGCTTTAAAATGAAGACACTCCTGCAAAAACTGAAAATGCTGGGACTTGTCCCATACAAATGGCCTGTGATCACGTCTTCCATCCACACTGCTTTCATGTCTCACAAAACAACACCCTGGACTTGGATTTTTGCCATCACTTCTTTATTTTGGGAAAAATATACAAATTAGTTTGAAATGAACACCCATCCCCTCCCTCTTCATTTAAGAGTCTGTTTAAGACTGCCCAAACAAACTGTGCTTATGCTCCATTTTCCCCTACAGATGCAAAGTCTATAAAACCAAGAAACAGATACAATGCTTTGACAATTCCCTGCAATTCGTATAAGTAAGAACAATTGAAATAGCTGCATACTCTTGAAATATCAATCCAAAACTGCAGCTGGTCATACATACAAAAATAACAAGTCACACCCCCCCCCTTTTTTTTTTTCTTCAAACCACTAAAGAACAATATTGCAAAGAGGCACAACAAAGGGATGTGTGTGCCTTTCCACTGCACCCCGGCAGACATTCAGTATCACCCTTCCTAAGAACAGGCTGAGAGATGAGACTATTCCAGGTACACCAGGTACCTGCTTACACTCTTCGGGAGATGGCAATTTGCAGATCAGCACAAGTGACGCTCCGGCTAACAGCAGAAAAAAGAACAAAGGAGGTATTTGCCCCAGTTTTCAAAGAGAAAACCAAGGTAAGCCAATACTGGAGCCCAAAAAAAAGGCATATTACAATGTGTTGTGTAACCGTTTTGCGTGTAACCAGAAAGGACAAATTATTATATGGCAAATGCAGCTTGTCCCCACAGATTACAAGCAAAGTCAGCAGCTTTCCCCAAGCAAATGGAGTGAATAAGGGCTTGCCAATAGTCAATATGACTGCATCCCTGAGCAGCCCTATTAATATGTTATAAGCTGTTTTTTAAAAAAAGTTGCTATTTAAAGGATACAAGGACAATCCCATCATGTAAACTAACCCCATTATATTACACAATGACACTGCATGTGCAGAACAGCTTCCTCTCCCACCCTTTCAGACACCTAACCAGCTTTAGTTCAACTTGTCCAAAAATCTGTATAAATTACACTATGTCAACAGACTCTGTTGAAACTGGAAATTACCTCTCCCAGAGAGGTTATTTCAGAAGTACTTAGGATATCATTTAAAAACATTTCCCCCCCCACCAACACACAGTGATAATGGAATAAATCCACTTTGCTTCACATTAAATTCCTGCACATTAAAGAACAAGTTTTCCCTTTAGAGTGGGACTAGTTTCTTAATTCCAGTACTTAAAAAGACGATTAGTTTGGTATTGCCACTTTTCTCCAACGGGAAACAGAGAGATGGGTAGATGCCAAGGGAATATGGAAGAAAAAGCCCAAATAATAGATATTAATGGTAGATCTGTGGTTCTTGACAATGTCAAGCTCCAAACTTCTAATGGAAAACCAAAGTATAACCGGCACAGGGCTGGTGGAGGCAGAATGGGGAAGAAGCACTGGTGTCAGAGCAGAAGACACAAACATTTGATGAATCAAGGATCTTTAAAGGAAGTCCAATCTCTAAACCACATCTTCACTCTCATTTTGCTAAGTCTCCCTCAAATTGGCCTGATTAGCTGTTGTGGCTGGTGTGCCAACTCCAAAGCTAGAAGTGCACAGACAAGAGTCAGAAAAGCCAGAAGTATTTGCTGAGGAACAACATGTCCTAACAGCAAAAGGGTGAACAAAGATGATGCCAAGCATGCAGGCAGCTGGACAACCTCTCCAAGAAACCACTGCCAGCCCCTGAGGCTTAGACACAAGCAGTGAAGACCCTGTCCAAGCAGGCATTCCCACCACTGGCCTTCGTAAGGTCCCAAGACAGTGAACACGACATGCAGGCAGAAAGATGTTTGATGAAGTAAAAGACAGTAGCACCTCCCTTCTAGAAATAGTAAAAAAAGGCATTTTTTCCCTGTATGTAGACTTTTAAAACTTTTTTCTCCTATTTCCCCAATAAAACCTGCTAAGGATAAAAGCACAATCGTCAAAAATATAAAATCTGCTTAGAAGAGCTCTTAGGATTTCATTTCCTACCTAAGCCTGTTAAACTTCAGTAAGTATTAAAAACTGGAATCTGATACCAGCTCCCCTTTCCCCCCCAGTATAGGTTTATCACACACACATACACCCGCACACAGAGTACATACTATGTTCCCCTTTTTACAGATTAACTGTTAAACTGTTCTAAGCCTCTAAGACACTTGTGAGGCCTGGCTCTCATGGAGAAGACACTTTCCTCTAAGGTTTTTACCCATTTTGCAAGGCAAAGCTCTACTGCTCCCGTACATTCATTACAAAACAAAAAAATAGTCTTTTAGGGTCAGCCTAAAAACCCTGAACCTGTTGGTCCCAGACCCACAGGTCAGTTCTTGGCTGTTCGGAGCTTCTTGCGGAAATAGTCAGGTGCTGCATCATACAGCCAGTCTGCATCCACCACGCACAGGTCCCGCATATAGCACTTGTTGGTGTGAAGCAGCCCGTTGTAAACCACGCAGGCTGGCTTGCAGTGGAAGAGCACGGAGGAGGGGTGGATGGCCACCGACTGGTGAGAGTCCACAGTTCTGTAGGTGCCATCCGGCTGCAGCTCCGCGGCGTTCATGAAGAGGCTGTGAGCCAGGCAGCGGCGGATGTTTCCCGTGTCTGAGCGGGAGGACTGAATCGGTATCGATAGCTGTTCAGCAGCATGAGACACAAGAGTAAGCAAGTGTGTATATGCACCCTCGTGGAGAAACACAGGCCCATGGTAGTGGGATTCTGAGATCAGGCAATATTGTGTCAGCAATCCTGCTAGCATGGGAAATACAAAAGGACCGCTAGGAATTCAGCTCAGGTAGATGTTAGGCTAATCCAGACTAATAGCAAACAAAAGATGAGCTGCAAAATGGATCGAGATTCTCCTGGGAGCGAGTTTCAGGCCAACTAGCATTCACAGCAGGACAGGGGTGCTGAATGGCTGCTCCCATGTCACATACAGACTGCAAGCAATTCAGCAGCAGCTCCCATGCTGTGCCTTATGCTCTGTGACTGGCAGGAACAGTGCTGATGTGAAAACTGCTGTTAAATTGAACGGCTGACTCTGTGAAGAAGCCAGCCAGCATGGGCTGCTGAGGCTGATACCACTCAGTGATGCACATAGCACATTCCCATCTACACTAAAGCAGCAAAACCCCTTAGGAAAAACAATCCTCTAGCCGAGAAGCCTTCCCAGAGCTCCCCTTCCCTCTTCACATCTCCTCAACCCACTGAGCCCTGCAGCTCTGAGATTTTGGGGTGCAGCTGCAGAGTTAAGAATTTTACCTGACTATTCATGGGAGACTGAAAACAAAACCACACTCTTTCACTCCTGGGACTTGGAGCACAGCAAAATCAGTTTGGGGACAAACAAAAATACAAACAGGTGAAACACGAGAAATACAGTATGGCACAAGTTACCTTTACACAAATGTCCCTGAGCTGAGCTCTGACGTCTGACACAAGCATCATGTTCCTGCTGTTGACAAAGTTCTCTCTGCACCATTCCTGCAGCAGAGACACCGGGAGTTAGAAGGGCCTGTTTCTTCACCCAAGAAGCATGACAGTCTTCAGATACCATGAAAAGCAGAATCCTCCAAACACACCATCCTTCTCAGAGAAAAGGTGCTAACCCAATTCCTTGTCATATTTCTACCCCTGATTACTCCCCTCTGTCTACATTCACTTCCACAGTGCTAAGAAACAACATGTTGTTCTCTTCCCACTCAGAATTGCTCTGCAAGGCCACCGAGTGCTGCAAAACAGCACTTGCTGTCCCACAGGTTGTGAAAACAAATCGCCTAAGAATGACAGATGCTGCAATGAATGGGGTACACTAGTCTACAGATCTACAAATGAAACTGAGGAGTTTATAGGGTAGGGTAAATCAAAATCTGCTTGTAAATATGCTCAGTGTTTCTGCAATGAATCTTGCCAAAGAGCATGTCTAGGTATTTATCAGCAAGTCTCAACACTCTCCCAATTCCCTCCTGTTTCCAGCTGGAACCAGTGAAGGAAGAGACCTCGCTCTGATTACAGAACTGGCCTCATGAAGCTTTGATAACCAGTTTTGCTACAGCTTTCTGAGGAACCTTCGGCATTTGAACAGCTTTCTCCAATTACTCAATTGTAAAGGATGAGTAAGTCCTCTCTTCTCATTGCTTTGGAAGTATGCATATTGCATCAACCATGAAGGATGCAGATGTCACTCTGCTGTATGCCAAAAAAGCTCCTCACCACCATGAGCCCCGCAGAGAGCACTGGCATCCTTGGAGCATCCTACCTTGTTGCCACTGACATTTTTGAAGGCCCTGTACATGCTGAGCAGGGTAAGATGATCCCCCTCACTGGAGATGAATTTCTTCCTGACGGATTGCACTTCATCCCGCCGGGCAGGGGGATTGTAGAGGACACTGTCCACTGATAACAGCGACATGATGGTCAGGATCTCTTCTGTACAGTGGAATTTGGGGGACATGAGGATGGTCTGCAAATCACAGAACAAAACTGATTTTTGGTCGACCAAATCCACTTCAGATGGGCAGACTTTTCTGCTCACTGGCAGCCCAGGAACTTTACCAGGCATTGTTCAGGACAATTTCATAAACATTTGGGCCTAGAGATAACGGTAAATCCTCCTATGGCTCCACCAGGCACCTTTAACAGCAACTGTCATGCTCTTTCCTGAGACTGGCCATATACAGTACAAACATGGCAACTAAAATCAACTACAGCATGAGGCACTTCATGAAACTGCTAAACAGTGCTACCAGCAATCCCAGAAATCGCAAGGAAATTAGCCTTGTTTCAGCTTCAGAGGTGCCAGAGGAAACAAATCATCTTTTAAAAGATCTCCCTGAATTAAACAACAAAGGACAAGCAAACCAGCGCGCAGCTGCTGTAAATAAAGCTGTGTTTCATTAATGTATGGCAAATATACTAATACAGCTGCAGTCACCCCAAATTCCAGACCTTGTTTAAGGAGTTTGAAAGAGAAATGACAATGTTACTGGGAAGAGTACATGAGATAAAAATTAGCTGATTTTTCTGTAGTTTTTACTTTAGAGAACTTTGGTTCCAGTGGAAAGGCTGCCATCTTCCTTCCCAGGGGGGTTAGGACAAGCTGATCTTCCTTTCGTTCCACAGCTCCCAGCAGGTCCAGCTCCTCAATTGCTGCTTGAATGGCATCTGTCAAAACAAGGATGTTCCAGCTGTGAGGCCTCCTGGCTGGCACTGGCGGGGATGTGAAGGATGAGCTGGTACCATCACTACCTCTTTCCCCCCTGGTCAGAGGGACAAGTACTTTCTGTTTAGAGAAATTAGTGCCCCAAACTGTGGTTTATCCCCCTCTATCCAGCAGAACAATCACCTTTTCCAATTTAAGCAGCAAAAATGGAGGCAAAACTAAAGCTGTCATCCCTAGCTTTGAGCAGAAGCTGTGTGAGATTCTCTATGACCCTCCTTGACAGTCAAGGCACACCTTCATGTTCTTTATGACTCAGAACTGCTCCCTGCTCTGTTTGGAAGCCAGACTCTCCAGCTCTCTGCCATAACCATAACCATGGCTGCTCTGATGAGACTGAGCACAAGCAATGAGAAGCGAATGAATCTGAGACTTCTGGACCACCAGCAGAAGATGCAGCAGAGAGAGGCTGCTCCTCTTTCACAGCCCTGACCTTCCATACTCCATCTTCTCTGGCTGGCCTGAAGACATTATTTTTAAGCAATTCCTCAGTGACTCATTTGTCATTTTTTTTTCCAAGGCTGCCTTTGTAACCACTTACCAGGAGATGGTTTGGACATGAAGTCAAAGGTGAGCACATTGGGAATTCTCAGAGCAAGGAGCTGAAGCATCACGCTGGCCAGGTTACACCTACATAGGCAGAAAAAATAACTGAGATTGTTCTCTTCTTTTTTTAATTCTTTTTTTCTTTTCTTCTACTTGTCTATAAGCTGAGATAGAGTCCTCAGACCTGTGCTGCAACTTGACAGAGACTAGTCCAATGCTGGCTAGTGAAGCCTTACTTCCTAAACCAGAAAGGGTAAGAGGCAAGTCCAAGATTTGGAGGAAAGTCAAGAGAACTATCGCCCATGTGTTTGGAGACTCAGAGCCCAACTGTCCACCCTGAGCAAATGCTTCTTAATTTTTCTGTTTAGTCTCCACAGTTCATTTTTCTTAAAAGTCAATCAGTCAGACCCTAGATCCAGTTTTGCTGCTCAGTTCTTTACACAGCTCCATCCGTAACAGTACATAAAAGACATGTGGCAAGAAGTATGACGGTATCAGGGTGCTGTCCTCACCTCTGTATCTCAGGTATTGTCATTTTGTCAAACTTCTCAAACTCATCCTCTGTGTAGAGCCGGTAACAGATCCCACTGTCTTCTCGCCCTGCTCTCCCTGTGCGTTGCCAAGCCTGGGCCTTCGACACCCGCTGGACTGCCAACACTTCCAGACCAATTTCTATGTATGGAAAAGCATCACTTCAGTCAATGTCTGTGTAATGCACAGCTTTGAAAAACATGTAGGATTAACAACAACAAAATCCCAGGGTCTGCCATCCAAATATTGATCAGACTTTACTTGGTTTAGCACCCTGAAGCAAAGCTATCATGCACTGTGTCCTTGAAGAGAAGATTCACATTTGACAGATTTTTACCCCCACATGGCTGGTACTCAAAAAACCAAAAAAACAACCAAAACCCAACACCAAAACCCACACCTAAAACCTGGGATATTAATTTAGACAGTGAAGAGGGTGTTTTAAATGAGCTCTCAGTGGGGCTTATAGCCTCAAATAACTTCTACAAAACTGAAAACAATCTCTGCATTGCTCCTTAGAATTCCTCACCAGGGCTGTACTTCTTTGCTTTGACCATGCCTGTGTCCACAACGTATTTTATTCCCGCAATGGTGATGGAGGTTTCTGCAATGTTGGTGGACAGGATCACTTTGCGACAGCCCTGGAAGGAAAAGCAAACAAAAGCCAGTCAAAAGCCAGCTTAGATTAGCTGCAATGAAGAAACACTGCTACTTTTGGCCAGCGTGGGCCAAGCCTACATACTGTTGCAGCATGTTATGACCACATGCCATGCTTGCTATGCCAGCTCTCAGAAATTAAGATAATCTCTAGCTTCTAATCAGTTTCTAAAACATGTGCTTACACTTGCAACAAAATACACCACTCAGGACAGCTGTTATCAATATGTCTTTAAACCATTTTGGTTTCATTTCTGACACAAGTACAAGATCTGAATTCTTATTTATCTGCTAAATAGGTACAAAAGTGCCTGAGGCAGCGCAATTTCCTTTTCTTATGGCCCTGCCAAATATGCCCAGGTTTTTAGCTTTCTTAGTATTTAGCCCATTGACTGCTGTAGCTTTTTTGTGATATGGACATAAAATTCCTATGAAATGGGCAAGTTTCAATTCCACTGCCCTTTTCACTCCCCCTAACCCTTCCTTCTTTTTATGATCCCAGATGACTTATTGTATGCATCTGTTAGTACCATTACAGATGCATTGTTTTATATCACACTGGAACCATTCAGCCTAAAGACAGCAGAGACTATCACTTACTATCAGTACATGCAGCTTTAACCCTTTAAATTCCACATGCTTCTTCCAAACACTCATGCAAGCAAACTCATCCTGTTTACCCATCACATTGCCTCACCTTGGGGGCAGCCTGAAAGACACGGAGTTGTTGAGAGTAGGGCAAAGAAGCATAAAGAGGCATCACCATCATCTGTGGGCAGCCATCAGGGAGATGCTTGGCAATGTCTCGACATGTTTTGGTCATTGCTTCAATTTCTTCCTGACCAGTCAGAAACACCAGGATGTCCTGAGAAGAGGGTGCTTCCTGGAGCCAGAGGAAAAAGCAAGTGAGAAGTTAAGATGGTTTGGATAGGGAGAGAAAACCGAGATTGTAATGAGATGTTGTCCTGACAGCAAGTCAGCAAAGCAGGTAAGGAAGAAAGAAAAGACACACATGTGGTGCAAGGTATGCAACAGGCTGAAGTTCCCCATGGATTCACCAGAGGTGAAGAGTAAACTACATTTTGCAGGACTGAGTCTTAACAGGATGGAGGAGTCACTTAAAGTCACATGTCTATTTCATAAATAACTGTCCAGGACATGCAAATGAGCGAGCCACCCAGGTACAAGCCAGTAAACAGAGAACTCAGGTGAGAGGAACATTTAGGTATTAGGTATGAATTGACATCGGAGAGCTTTGCTTAGCAGTCTCCTTTCAACTCTAGCCTTGATGTACAAGTCCCCAAATCCTAACAGCAGCAGCATCTTCAAAACATTAAATGCAGTTTAATTAAATGACATAACCATCTGGCAGTTTTGCATTCAAACATTTAGTCACGAAATGCCTATAAGGTGTCATTTTAATAGATTTCTACTTGCTCTGCAGTTACACTTTGACAGTAAATTAGAATCATCTTCACGCTACTGTTAGCTTATGCCTAGATTTTCCCCACACGACCCAAGGCTCTTTACAGTTGACCACTTCCAATCTTTCTTTTCACTTTTAGAATAACACTGGCATTTGTCAATCCCTCCCTTGAGCCAATCCAATTCACTAACCCAGCATGCTCCCTAACCACCCACTTTTCCCAGAGGATGCAGTGAGCACTTTAGGGACATCTCTGATCTGGCAGCAGCAAGCTCAAGCCATCTCTTCTGCCACAGCAACCTGTGACCCCAATGATCAACAATCCATGGCCCCAGAGAGGCACAAACCTGACAAGACGGCCATACCTGGTGGATTTGGAAGACTGACACCAGTGCTGCTTGGAGGTAATCACTCTGAGGCTGTTTGGTGTAAAAGACCTGAATGGGATGCTGCCTGCCTTCTAAATAGAGAACAGGAGCTCCATTAAAGTACTGGGAGAACTGGTCAACATCCATCGTAGCTGACATGATGACCACCTTCAATATGAGCAGAAGATGAG
Organism: Haliaeetus albicilla; assembly: GCF_947461875.1. Taxonomy (NCBI): domain Eukaryota; kingdom Metazoa; phylum Chordata; class Aves; order Accipitriformes; family Accipitridae; genus Haliaeetus; species Haliaeetus albicilla. The sequence continues at coordinate 8,903,421 of NC_091491.1, forward strand.
TTAGCATGCAGTTTCTATCCAGCAGGACACTTACCAGTCTGGACTAGCCAAAAGTCAGCTTTCTGAGACTGAGATACGCGCTCAGAACAGCAAAAACCACACAGCGTTTGGGACAGAAGAGAGTGATCTTTCCTTGTTAAAGCCATCAGCTTTGGTATCACACAAGCGTAACGCGTTGGTATGATAAAATGAGCAAAGACATGCTAAAATTCTTTTCTGACAAAAGAATTTGTTTTCTTAACGAAGAGAGCCGAGTACCCGTGAAGCCAGGCTGTAGAATGGTCCGTTGAACAAGGCTGTGCTAGGACCCTACCAGTTCCCTACATGCCTCCCCCATCAAAACCAACGTGCTTCCACACACTTCGTTATGTACTCACATAAATTCATTACATGTCCACCCAACACACACGTGCAACCTCCTTCCCCAGTGTGAGCATGTCATAGAGCTGTCATATCAGGGAGAGAGCTCCTGTATCCAGGGTGCTCTCAGCAACAGTACCAAAACTTCCCCCAACAATGCATCTAGTCTGTAGCTCACACCCAAAAGGCTCTTACGAAAAAAGGCAGCGTGAAGGTGACCAGATACCTTGTTCAGACGTGTCATATCAGGCCCACACATAGTAAGTTGGCCACCCTTAACTATTCAGATTTAAAGGGACTTTTTAGGAACAGAAAAATAGTCAAGGCTGAAATTTCAAACACTTCAGCAAACCCCAGGAGATACTCATAGCACTCAGAGTCCAAGCCCCATCCCTTGCCCTTCGTTTCCATCCTAGATGCACATACTTTTAGTGGCAGTTTGCCCAGTTCCTTTCGTTTCTTTTGAGCAGCTTTCACCACTCCAAAGAGTACATCAGTATGGATCGTCCTCTCGTGGGCTTCATCCAGGATGACAATGCTGTACTTCCGCAGCATAGGGTCCCCAATAGCTTCGCGAAGCAGCATTCCATCTGTTAAAAACTTGATTCTCGTTTCATCAGATGTAAGATCGTCGAAGCGTACAGTGTAGCCAACCTACGGAAGTGAACATTACAGAAAGTACAAGCACAAAGTTACTTGCATTTCTTGTTGCCATCATACCATGAGGAAGGACTACAAAGCACTCTGGTCAATGCATCAGACAGAGCCAACTAGAACTCCAAGGAGGCTCTGGAAAGGGTAACAGTGTATTTGCAGTCTGTGAGCAGTTAATCTTGCAATCTAATAATCCACCCAAAGGATGCTCTCAACACTGTATCCCAATTGGCTTCTTCCCCAACTAGAAGTTTATCACAAATGCTCCAAGTTTCCTTTCCTTCCTCCCCTGCTAGAAACTACTCCATGCTCTCCAAAGTTTTTACATAGGGGGAAGTCTTTCTCCTCCACTTTTCTCCTGCAGATTCACAGATCTCCACAGATTCAGCATTCTGCTCTCCTTGACAGTGACTTTTGATACAGGGAGCAATGGAAGAGAGCACAACATTTTTGTTTTATTCATTAACGAGTATTTTTTTCAAATGGAGGAACACAGACAATAATCAAGAAGTAAAATACCACAGAGAGTGTCAAACATGGCCCACCCCAAGCCACAGAAGCAGGTAAACAGCCACTTTTTTCTATTCGGGCATATTATTAAATGAAGAGTACCTATTACCCCTGTGGCTGTTTTTTATCTTACCCATTAAGCCCTGATACAGCCCCATCAATGCTGCAGTGCTAAACCAAATCTCTAAAGACTCTGTAAAGCACCTACCAGTTTCCCCAGCTCTGTCTTCTTCTCGTCCGAGACTCTGGTAGCTAAGGCTATAGCTGCTACTCTGCGAGGTTGGGTCACAGCAATGATGCCTTGGCGACCAATTCCCGCTTCGTAGAGGTACTGAGGGATCTGAGTGGTCTTCCCTGAGCCCGTTTCTCCTAAGGAACATCAAGGGAATAGTTTTTCCCTTTTATAGCATCTTCAAATGAAAGGTCCCAACCCATTTTTTTAATGTTAACTTTTAACCATATTTCAGGATGGGGAGGCTGAAGGCAGGAAGAGGTTCGACAGCTGGCCCAAAGTCACACCATAAAGCAGCGGCAGGCCAGAGTCAGACCCCAACGCCTTGCTCTAGTTGCTAGACCACTCCTCTACAAAACTCCTTTCACCCAGGTTCTCTCCAGCCACACTCTGGTTTAGAAACACATTCCAGTCTGTCTAGATATGAAGCATTTGGTGTGTAACACAGCCAACGTAAGAAGATAACCATGCAGAGCAAGGAATAGACATCAGTTTGGTTTTATGCATATATTCACACTATGCACTAGGAAGTTTCAAAGTAAAGCTGTAAGCAAATCAAAGCTTTTGTCACAACAGCAAGTAGCGAGTTAAGGTTTGAGGCTCTCTTAGAGGAGCACTCAGGGCACCAACAAGCCAGCAAGTCCTTCTCTGTGCCTTCCGGAAATCAGAGATGGTCCTTTCAGGCTCAGGTGAATGTATTCTCTGTCCGTACTGCACTAGCACACAAGATAACAAACACTATCCCATGTCCCCCCAGGTGTATTTCCAACACGAACTCTGTGTAGACCCCTCTACCAAAGATGCAATACAGACAGCTACCATCAATACTTACCACAGCGTCAGCAGCAAAAAGTGTAATTTACTGGGCACACTATAGTGTCACACAAATCACAGTGCTTAGAGGCACCGCAAGTGAAACCGTCTGAAGTGCAATGTGCACGGAAAAGCAGAGAATGTTTTCAACATCACTGTCGTTTTCCTGCACATTTTATTACAGCTTAAAACACACCTGTGACTCAAATCAGATCCCCTTCAGCTTTCTACTGGCCTGTTACAAGAATCACTCTATGTGAAAGAGCGTGAGGCTCTGGAAAACAGTGCCCTGTACTCTCAATCCTTGCAAGACAGCAACAGCACAGAGCACATGGGGGAGTGAGGTGAGAACTGACAAGAGAAGGAAGAAGAAGCATGAGAAATTCAGAAGGATGGCCACCAAGCAGAGAAGAATTGGAAAGCCAAATTGTAAGCACTGCAGCTGCAGACTGGAAATCATGGGTGAGCTTTTTTACCTCACTCCACAGCTGCAAAATTCTAAGTGGCATATTATACTGTATATTTAGCAAGCAATAATGACGATCTCAGGATTGTAGAGAGGAAAGGAGATAAATGCAGTTGTGCCTATCAGCTATCACGACTGATTTTTTTTTTGAAGTGCTCACTTGTAGGAGTGAAATACAAAGCATTTCTCATTTAATTCTAATGAGCGCTGAGTCTTTAGACTTCCAGGTGGGAAGCTGTACGTCTTCAGCTCCTGAAAGTCAGACAAACAGCTTATTAGTTTGGCCTCAAAGGAAACCTAATAAAACTAGAGAACGTCCCCGAAAATTTAGCTGAGGAGATACTTTTTCCAAAGAGTAGGGGTTTGCCATTTGGCTTTAAGTTGACTGAACTCCAGGCAGATGGTGAAACAAGAGAGGAGAGAGAAATACTTTTGCCGTCTCCCTAAAAACCAAGCCACCAGCCGCCTCCGCCAGTCGAAACTCACGAACGGCAACACTACTGATATACCACGTTTCACGTTTACGCCCAAACCGTTCCTCCCCGCAGGCCGCGCCGTTCCCCGCCGCCCGCCTCCCCCGCGCTGAGCCCCGCTTCAGCGGGCGGCCGCGGCGGGGCTCCCCGGGCCGAGGCCGCGCCGAGGGGGGGCCCCGGACCCGCCCGGCCGGGCCGTGGCGCTGAGGAACCCCGCCGCCCACCCCCGCCCCCGGCCCTCACCGATGAGGACGGCGCTGTCGAGGCCGCGGAGCTGGCTCAGCAACGGCCCCCGCGCCTGGAAGATGGGCAGGCCGCGACGCTGCGAGCCGGCGGGCGGCGGCTGCCGGCGCGGCGCGGGGGAGCCGTGCGGCATGGCGGGGCGCGGGGGCCGCACCGCCGCCTTGGGCCGCTTGGCCGGGGGCGCCTCGCCGCCGTGCCGCATCGCCCCGCCGCCCGCCGACCACCGTCGCCGCCGCCCGCGTCGCCCGGGATACGGCTGCCGCCTGGCGAACCGCCGCGGCGTCATCCCGGCGTTCTCGCGCCGCCGCCGCCGCCCCGCCCACGTGACTCGCCGGCCGGAGCGGGGCGCTATGGGAGCTGTAGTCCCGGGGACTGGCCGCGGAGAGGGCGGGGCCCGCGGCCTGCTCCGGCGGCACGGGCACCTCGCCCAGGCCCCTCCCCCGGCAGAATAAGGGCAGAGAGCCGGCTGGCAGGTAACACCTCGGGGACCCGCGGCCTTCCCACGTACCATTCGCCGGCACTAATAATCTCCGACATCAGACACAGCCGATGACGCGCTCTCCCAGGAGGGCTCCGGTACTTCAACACACCTCTTGGTGGGACATGCTGCCCGGGAACGGTTTCGTGGTTAGGTGGTGACCTGCCAGTAATAGTCCATTTTGTCCTGGGGTGCAACCAAGCAACGCTTCAAGGTTAATCCCAGATACGGATACCACGGCACTTCCCTGTAAAGAGGGGGGTACAATCTTAAATACCCCACCAGAGCGGAAGGAAGCGTGCGAGGAAAGCAGCTTTGGAAGAGCGAGGATGGACAAGCCGTCTTATCACAACACGACTTAGAACAGGAGGTCGTCCTCAGGAAGGGGCACATCACCTCGCCCGCTTCACACCAGGGATTCGCATTTACAGAAGGTTTTACCCCAGCCACAGGGCTGGCTGTCTTTTTGCTTCATCCCCACTCCCTAACTTCCCACCAGCAAACTACTAGGAGGCTCTTAAACACTGAACTAAAAACACCACCACCACAACACAAAAACCCAACAAACAAAACCCAAAAAGGATTCCTGTCTCACAAGCTACCTTGAAGCAACATTGTCCGAAACATTTTTAATACTCCTAGCGAGTAAGATTTAAAGTTGTTTTGGAAAAAAAAAAAATCTCCCTTAAATTTTCATAACCTTTAACAGATAAAAATGCAGATACAAATGGACTCACCGATTTTGTTTATCAGAATCTAATACAAAGCTTGTGGACAAAGCATTTCCCCGTGAGATCCCAACACATTCATCTCCTGGACTACAAAACAAGTTAAAAACCTGTAGCCAGTTTTTAAGAACAGCAAAATCTGAGACTAATCAAGATGATCACGTGTGTGTCAAGGGTGAGTCTATCCTCCCAAATTTAGGAGGAAGATGCAGTTTCAACAATATCTCTTTTTATCTATTACGATATAATCAATGGAGTTACCCAGTACAGTCCATAGCATCTTATGAATGACTGAACATGACGAGCTGAACTGTGCTCTGAATTCCTTATGTGGCTCCTCATACAGATATTTATAATCAACATAACTTCAAGCTAAATCCCACTCAGTGTCACTGACCTGTGTTGGACACTTCAGTTCTCCCACAACAAGCTTGATACACAGACCACGAACGGAACATCTTGAGCAGACAATCCTGTTTCCTAGCAGTTCTGAGAAACACTGGTGGGAAAAGCTTGCATTAATGCCGTCTCTTCAGGGACTTGCTTTTTCCAACCTCTGCTTTTTCACCAGCTGCCTCAAGGCTACAGGACTACACAAAGGATTAACAAAAACAAGGATCCACAAGACATTTTATTCAACTCATTGTCTGAGATATTTGAGCAGTTCTGACTCCAGACAAGTTTTCTTCCCTAGTGCTCCAAGTCATTTAACAACAGTTAGAATTGTGCATGTGTGGGGATGCATTTTGTAGAACTACCTATTTAAACAAACCAGTCAGACTCAAACCTGGTCATCTGAACACACAGCCTCTGGGGGAAAAGTCATCAAAACATAGTCTCAGCCTGCAGGTGTATTCACACAGAGGCACATTCCAGAAACCCAACTGGCAAGTGAAAAGACTGCATTATGCTGCACGTTGTACTTCTTACAATTCAAACAAGACTGGAGACAATAGCATCTCAGATTGAAAAACCTTTTGCCATTGAAATAGGGACTTGCACATTCAACCATCTTGCAGCTGTTTTATTCAAGAATAAAAAAATGAGTTAAAACCCAAAAAGTTGGTTTTGTCCCCTGTAAAGTTTCCCATATAGTTTCCTGTATCAAATAACTTGAAAAAATGCTTTAGAAATCACTTTAAACAAGTACTCGCAGTCTTGTTAACTGAAGTTGACAGGAAATGGTTTCCAGTTTTAGCGTTTTGGCTCCACTGGATTAGTATTTTCATTACCAGCACAATAAATTCCCTGACTGGGAAAGACACCGGTAGCCTGGAAGTGTCCTGGATTAGACTGCCATTTCATAAAGTGCTTGTATTCGAAACCATAGAGCTGTCAAAAAGTGTCCTTTCTGCCATGGGGAGTGAGAAAGTCCCCAGTATGGAACTTCATTCAGGTCAGTCTCTCCCAGTTGTCGCTGGGTTTTGGCACAGACACATTAGCCTCCAAGGCGCTGACCTTCTCCCCATGCAAATCCTCCCGGTCGTTCTTCTGGCAAGGGATTGTAATTAGGATCATCTTCCGGTGTATCAAATATTGCTTTCCTGGAAAACAGAAAAGATGGAGGTTTTTTTCCCTTTAGAATATGCGTTTCACAATAAGACCAAGACTGCTCAAATTCTGCACATGTAACAGCATCCTCCCTCAGAAACAGCCTGCCAAAGCACTGGTGATTTATACCCAAGCCACGCTTGCTCTCCAATTAGGAGCCATCTGGAAGAAGGTCTAGAATTATGTGCCTAAATCAACCAAGACTGATGAGATTCAGCTGAAAGTTAAAATTCCACCTCCAGTTTAAAGCAGAATTTCACACAGCTAGCATGTTCTCCCAGGACAAGGGAGCAAAATGTGAATGGGATACTGAAGAGCTCTTCACATCTTGAGACGGGGACAAAGCAAGAGTCAAATACAGGCAGTATTATCTCAATCTCACAGGCAGGATGCAGGCATTGACAAGCAGACTTGAAATCCACAGAAAAGTCTGCATTTGAGACAGCATTAGCAACTTGGAGTTTCTGATTTATTACAAAAATCATGCTTAATCTCGTAGGTTATTTTGCCGCTCTCAAAACTAGTTTTAGAGGTTCTCTCTCTGTAGATTTGTTATCCAGAAACAAAAATGTAGTACATTCTTTGAAATAAACAAACAAAAAAGTCACAGAGTGCATACAAGCAATCATTATATCAAATATGTCTTAAAAGTAAAGTGTGTTTAACAAGACAGTTTCAGAATAGCTGAAGGGATTATTTCTCTTCACCCAGAGTGACAGGCCATTTCAAAGAAGTTTTCAGAACAGGAAAAAAGAAAATACCAGGGGTATTACAGGATTACAACTAGCACATCAAAGAAAATTAAAGCATCTGGGAAAAAATCCACAATTCTAGACCCAGACAAGAATCATAAGCAGCCTTCCGAACACAGACATGTAAAAGGATTTTAATGGCAGCCTGAAGACAGGCCGACACTCTTTCCAGAGGAAGAGAGTTACTGAGACAGCATGCGTTGCCCCAACATCCTTAAGATTCCTCTTGCACTCAGCTGGGTGCATATACCCTCTGAAAATGGGATATCTCAAATATACCCTTAGTGTTCATGTGTCATTGGACTCTCAATTTGTCTAGAATTGCATTTATATGAAGGTAGCCCTCACCAGAAACAGTCTGCAGCTGCTAAGGCCAAGTTAGAATAGTGTAGGCCTACAAAAGTGACCAGCACAACTGTCCTGGGACAACCATTCCTGGAGCCATCACCTGGTACAACTACTTGCTGAAGACAAAGCCTATACTGAACAGAAATAAACTATCAGTGTAAGTGTACTTGTCCAATCAAACAGGTACGACCCATCAGTTAAACTAAGCAGGGGTCTGAATATGACATTTTAATTACTCCAGCTCCCGGAGGCTAGTTAAAAAAAAAAAAAAAAAAAAAAAAAAGACAATCAGTTCAGCTCTAGACAGTTCTAAGAGTCTCACGGAGCTCAAATTTCAATATCTCAGCTGCCCTGTTGTTCAGGCAAGCTTCTCTCACCCAGGCCGCTGTACAGCATTACAGGTGATTACAGCCCTCTACGCAAGAGGGAACTGAGTAGTAGTAGCACTGCTCAATAGTACAAACATTGAAGTCTTTTGCCAAAGTTGTGAAATAGAGAATGATTTACAGATTAAAAAAAGATTCTACATATTTAACACCTCAGTCACTCTGTTCGTACACAGGAGGACTACTCTTACTCCTCACACCTCAATAAGAGACATGCATCTATGGTGCCACCAACAGGCAAAACTCAGCAAAGCCTAAAAAGTGTCACCAAAGAAATCAAGGGTTATGAAACCCCTTTAGCCCTTCTTTGCAAGAAGTTAGTTCCCACTTACACATCTGCTAAGATTCCCCCCCCCCTTCCTTGTTTGGCAACACAGGAGTTAACTAAAAGAGCAAGTACAGACACACCACAATTCTGCCTCACGCTGTCTAATTTACCAGAAGTCGATGCGACTGAATTATAAACAGTTTTCCATGCAAGCACTTTTTCTACATCCGTTCCAAATCAGGCACCAATACTTACAGGACAGATGGTGTTCTCAGAAGCCTTCCACCACCAGGCTGATTGGGAAAGACATCCTCTAAGAAAAAATATATATGCCCAACGGCAATGCCTAGTATATAAAAAAAAGTCAAATGGTGATTTTTCAATACTTCCCCTTTACAACCTCCAAATGCTTCACTAGAGTTTTCAGCAAAAAAAAAACAAAACACCAAACCACCACACATTGATTCTTTCACAGAAAATACAGTAAGAGATACAGAAATACAAAAAACAATGAAGCACACTGACATCAGATGGAAAGCTTAACTTACACTACAAGACATTAATACAAGGAAAACTGCTTGTCATTATTGAACATACTGATGTTATGGCTTTATTAGAGTTGACAAAAATAGTAATATAAGCTATTTTACTTCAATAGTTTGATGCTCACAATCAGATTACATACCTGGGCTGATTCCAACCAATAAAAAGCCAAAGCACCAGAAGCTCTTTCCATCCTTGTTACAGTACAAAATATGCTACAGTGTTTAGAAATCAAGAAAAGCCCGGTATAAATATAGCACCATTATACCAGACTAACACCAAGCAAGAGGCATTTAACCGTTTGTTTTTTCCACATTTTTTGTTTCATGTAAAATACTCGCAGGAACAAATCCTTATGGTTCTTGCAATTCCTTACCCAGGAGATCCACAATGATGGAGTTCCCCAAAAGCAGTGAAAAGCCCATCAATACCCAGGGTAGAAATGGGGCTTGAAAGATGAGAAGACCAAAAAAGTTCATACGGACATAGGGATTCCTGCGGCTCCATACATACACGAGCATTATTGTGAATGCCTGACCCAAGAAAACCAAGTTCACAAACAGGCCAAAAAGCTGTGGTGAGTCGTTAAAGAAAACAGTTCACCAAGTAGTGTTGTGAGGTCAAGCATGAGAAGAACTTCACAGCTTAACCTGTAATCCTATGTCTTCCATAGAACTTCTAACTCTTACTTTCCCAGGTTCAAGTAAATCAAACCCACTGTCAGTCAAATTCAACACCTATAGCAGGATTCAGGGTACCTGCAGCATGAATAATCTCTTTAAAGTATAATTTACCATGAAACCACCAAAGCACCAACATTTCACTTGGACAACCTGAGCATGATTACACACTTGAGCAGTCCCCTTTTATCTGATAATCTCATTTTCATAATCCTGTAAAGCAGCAAAAAGCCTGAAAGACCAGCCCAGTATTTAACAGCAATAGTCCTCGTACTACAACAAAATATACTATCATCTAAGAAGATAAAAGTAACATCACGGTTTCAGTTCTCATTCACATATTTTAGCTTTACTAAAGCTGTTTGGAATAAAAAAGGATACAGTCATTAAAAGTCCTCCAAAAAGGAACATAAATACAAAATCTGCCGTCCGACCTCGAAAAGAGCCTTCTTCAAGCATTCGGCAGTAACGATATCTGAAGTCACAGGTCAGGAAAATTTGATTGCAAATGAGTTTAAAGAAAGATCCAAGTGGAAAAGGATTCAATTATACATGAGCTTAGATGTAAGTTTTGTATCAATTTACTTCATCAACCGCCTCTTTCCGGGTGCCTCAGCAGAGAGGTCAGACCCAGGAGGAAAAAGTTACTTGGAATTTTCTCCTGTATGTCAGAACCAACCTGAAGGATGAGGCTTGTACAACAAAGTCTTAACACCACAAAAATAAATGGCAAAGCTCTTGACAGCTTCTGAAGGAAATCCCATTGATATCCATTCATGACATCAGTGAAGTCAGCATCGCTAAACTCCCAGGAACTTCACGGTGGAGCAGAACTGAACCTTTGCCTATATGCACATATAGCAACGTGCCTGTACTGTGGAGCTCTGCTTTCCAAGGAAAGAAAACAAACTTGATGAAGGATACAAAAAGATCATGTTAAATAAAAAATTAAAGCCAACTGGTCCAAAGAATAAGTAGTTTGTGATTAACCTCCATACCTGGAAATAAAACAAATACAAGGACTTTAAACATGACAGCTTATTTTTATTGTCTAAATAGAAAAGCAAGTAACAACGTGACTGAAATCTCCTTTACAGTCAACAAATCTAAGACCTATTATAAGATACAGTGATCTGCACTCTAGCTTCATTAGCTTTTCTAAAATATAACTTCAACGTGAAAAGTCATAGTCATTTGTAACACTCGATTTTGAGAGAACAAGCACTTGCAAACTCAAGAGTTTACTTAAAAACTTCTCATACTTTAGAAAACACTTACTTGAAAATGTTTAAATATTAATTCAGGGTTGAAATACAGCTGAAAGGGTGTGATTAGTTCTAATTGCTGGAAAAAAAAAAAGAGAACAGTTGACGGAATCAGTACACCAAGCAAAAGTTGTACACACCCAAATAAGGAACCCCCTTCCTCTGTAGCAAAAAGAGCCCAGCAAGTTGTCAATCAGCACAACAAGCTTTCTAGCAAAAGCCAGCCTCAACAACCAATTCAGCCCCCCTCACGTTGTTACTATTTATCTGTGCTTTGCGCCTTCCCAGGTTTCACAGCGGGCTGACAGCGGGGGCTCTGGAAGCGCTGCTTTTAGGGGACCCCTCTGCTTCCCGAGGGGAAGAGACCTGGCCCTGGGGGGTGGTGGGGGGGGGGCGTCTGAGGGAACCCCTTCCACCCTTCCCAAGCACACTCCTCTCCCCAGCCCGCCTGCACGGCTCCTAGGAGCCTCACACTCCCCGCCCCGTCCCGGGCACCCTCCGAGCAGCCTTCCCCTCCGCCGCCGGCTCTGTCAGGCTGCAGCCGGCCGGCCGGGGCCCCGCGGAGCCGGCCTCACCGCCCCCCACCCAGGGAACCGGGCCCTCAGGAGGGTCTGCGGAGGCGCGGGCCCGAGGGAGCGCGGCCGGCGGGGGCGGGGCGGCCCCACTCACCACGGCGGCGGTGGTGAGGACGCAGGCGGTGGTGTAGGCCCGCGTAACGGGCGGCACCTGCAGGTACTCCTGCCGGAAGGTCTGGTACGCCATCTTAGCGCTTCCCGCGCCGCTTCCGCTTCCGCCACGCCTCTGCGCCTGCGCGCATCGCCCACCGCCCACCCTCCCTCCCCCGCCACCAACCCCCGGCGGAACCAATCGGCGTCGGCAACGCCCGGGCTGTCGCGCTGCTCTCTCATTGGCCGAGCAGCGAGGGCGGCAGGGGCCTCCCCTCGCTTTCCCCGCCCCCGAGGGCTGGAGCTCTTGATGATTGGGCGGCGCCTTTGCCCTCGTGGCCACTGATTGGCTGCTGGCGGGGCTGCCCTCCTGAGGGAGTTCGAACGAGGCGGGAAGCGGCGGCGGGAGCCATAGCAGCGGCGGCGGGGGGGGTCGGGTTCGGCACCGGCACCGGCCTCGGTCACCAGCCTCGGTCTGCGGCACTAGAGCGGGAGGAGCGGCCCCAGTGCCTCCGGTAACGGCGCGGGAGGCCGGGGCTGCGCTGGACCTCCTGTGGGAGCCGGCTTCCCCTCAGCTGCGGGCTCGGCCTTCCCGCCTCCAGCAAGGCCCGTCTTCCCCGGGCCCTGCCTTTCTCGCTCCTTCCCTTACCGGCTTTCCTCCGCCACCATGTCGGTCAATCCCATGGCCTACGAAGCGCAGTTCTTTGGCTTCACCCCCCAGACGTGCATGTTGCGCATCTACATCGCGTTCCAGGACTACCTCTTTGAAATGATGCTGGTGGTTGAGAGCGTAATCCTGAAGAAGCTGGACGGGTTTCCCGGCTGTAAAATCAGCCCCTTCCAAATCCGGAAAAGCACGGAGAAATTTCTTCTCTTCATGAAGCAGCACTTTGATAAACTCTTCAGTAAAATGGAAGAAATGCTTCTGCAGCTGGTGTTAAACATCCCTAAGAACGTGCTCCTTCCCGAGGATAAGGTCCACGAGCAGTACCCCTACAGCAAAGCACAGTTCCAGGCGCTTCAGGATGAGATCCATCAGCTGCAGCAACAGTACAGGGCTGAGGCGTCTGCTGGGCAGGCACTGCGTGCAGAACTGGAAGAACAGAAGGCTGTTCAGGCTGAGCTTGAGAAGATTTTGCAATGGTTTGATGGGCTTGAGAATATCTGTAGGGAGCACGGGACTGGCAACTTGGAAGAAAGCTTTGCTTTCTTGACACAGAACTCTAAGAAACTGCAAGATGTGCTGAAAGACGTTGAAGAGAAAAGCAAAAAATTAAAGCAACATGATCAGTTATTGTAATGGAAATTCTGAAAAGGCAACAAAAATCATTTAGACAGCTTGCTTAAAATGATAGGGGCTTATCTTTCCGGAAGCACTTTCCTTAATCCCTTACTCCTCTAGTCCTGCCAGGATCTAGACTAAAAGCTGTTGAACTGTGTCAGTTTGCACCTATTTAGCACCTCCCTAGGGAAGCAGGGGGAGAAAAAAGTCTGTAAAATGTAGCTCTCATTGGGAATAAATATTGGGTTAGATAACCTGGCTGCAAAGGTGCCTTCCTGACTTTATGAATGCTAACTTCGAACACAACATAGTGCTCGTTTATTTTAAGGATTATTAAAAAAAAAAAAGCCCAAGTAAGACCTGTAAGGATATGTAAGTGCGTTTTCAGCCTGATACCAGTTCAGGTAACAGAGTAGATGTTTCTGTCTTTGAGGACCTTGGGATTTGTACCAATTTCCCGCAGGAGCCGTATTGCACAAGCAGTGAGTGTCTGGTTAAGGCTGAGATGCCGTTCACTGTGTTTTAAAAGCCAACAGCTAGGAAGTGAACAGAGAAGAGTGGGACAGTGACACTGTTGTCAAGGTTCTGATGAGAAATAGATCTATTTGCATCAATACTGAGTTTCAACCCAATTTCTGAAGTTTCAGGGTTACTTACCACTCCACATGAGTTTGGAAAGAGGTAGCTTGTGTTTTCTTTAAGCAAGGACAGTGTGCTGCTCCACAGACCAAAGATACAGAAGCCACTGGAGGAAATGAGCAACTCGATCACCTTGTCCTACTTTAGCTTAAGTTGCTTTACACGTATATTTTGTTTATTTGGCTGTTTTTATTTTTGTTGTCCAGGGTCCTTTTTCTACTAAATAGCAAAGGTCATTTTATTCATGTTTAATCCGATTTTCCTGTAAAAATGTTGTGAAGACTGACTGCTATGCTTGAGTTCCTTGAAGTGACTTAATTAAGCTTATTCTATCTGTACTTGATTCATAATACATTACAGTCTCTGTGCATCTTTCTGTTGGCCTCAGCAGGTTTTGAATCTCCTGTACAGTCGTATCATGAAATATCAATACTAATTTCTACTTTACTAGCATAGCTGTTTGAAAGACATTAAACTTGTGAATAATTTAGTAGTTACTGCAATAAAAAAATGTATTAAAAGCATAAAATACCCTTTGCAATTCTTTCTTCCCCGACTTCTGAAGACTTCATACAGAATCAGCTTGGTAGAACCAGTGTCTTTAAACATACATTGCCTTGATATGTGGCTGGAGACCTGTGAGACTTGGTGGCCGCTCTTGAAATCTTCACAAAGGAAGTTAATTTCTGATGTCGAGCTCGGGACTTCTGTAGAGAATGTTAGCCTGTGTGGAGGCTGGAGTTCAGAGGAGGAAAAACTAGGACATCAGGTAAAAATTAAGTTGCTTGTTTAGGAAACAACTTAGGGACTTAAAAGTTATCTAATATTCTCAAAGTTTGAAGAGTAGAAAAATGTCATTCATACAAGGTCCACTGTAGAAAATCTTGCTGAAAAAGTCTGTCTTCGTTTTATACCATTACTGTCAGTTTTGTTGCAGAAATCAAGCAGCCACTAGTCTGTAAATTGAATGCAAATATGTACATACTGTTTCATTTAATGCTAAACTGTAAAGAAGAACATTTGAAAAATCTACTACAAAACAAAGGTGATAACTTGAGCCCAAAGAAACATTTCCACAAGAGAAGAACTACAAGCAAGAATTTGACAAAGGGGGATAAAACAATCCGTTGCTGCCTGTTCTTCAGGGCACAGTTGAGCGCAACTGCTGTCCAAATCCCGTAATGTCATGATACATTCATTAACATCCTCAAAATTATTGCTATCTTGTATTAGAAATAAAGAGGAAGGAAAAGTGGTGTGCAAGATAGTACTGATGTATCTGAAACCTTTTACCTTCTGTCTGCAATCTGAAGAAAGGCATTGCTGCACACGGAGGGGGAATGTCCCGACGGTGAAGGGCGTCACATGTATTCATGCAACGTTTCAGCACCTGCACAGTTCGGGCCTGCATCGCTGTGAAATGCTTTGGTATGTAGGCACTGGTGGACTAAAGGGTGACCTGACTTCTCTTGTTGAATTAGATCTTTTAAGGTACTTATTTCTGAAAAAGGGGTGGGGGTTTTTTTTGCTGTATGAATAAATCATTAATATGAACACATAAGACAGCCATTTACAGCTAATAGAGGTTCTCAAGAGGAGATTTATTACACTGACCTCTTTAGGCTTCTCTTCAGCCACGATTAAATGCTGGTGGTCTGATGACAAAACCATTTAGTTGAAATATGGAGAAGAGCAGATCTGTGAAGAAAAAAAAATGAACTTTGCCATGACCCCTCTGGAGATACCGGCTTCTGAAATTCAACTGCTATTAAAATCCTGTAACCTAATTTCTCGTCTTCATTTTTGTTCATGAAATCACTTTTAAGAATAAAAGTCTTGAACTGCAGGGGTGGTGGGTGGGATACATGGAGAAGGGTGTTGCCAAATATAATTTTCCAAAGAGTAATGAAAAGTCTCACCAGGAGATCCAGCATATTTCAGTAACACATGTGGTAGCGGTATATTGAAGAACAACTGTTTTGTAAGAGGGAATAATGCTATTTTTTTTTTAAACGCTTACCTATGAAATTCAAATAAGCATTAAAAGTCCTTTTTTAAGAACATTTTCAATAAAACAGAGAATGAAATGGGTATCCACAGAAGTTTTAGTGGAGGGAGGGTAATACTCATGGGAGCTCACCTCACCTAATGCCAATGTTATGGTATGAAACTGAAAATACTGTCACAGTGCAAAATTAGCTCCAAGGAAGCAAAATCATTGAGTCCCATCACTGGGCAGGAGCCCGCCTGGAGCTGCCCGGGCACTGAGATGCCACCACAGCCGGGCTGGGCTGCCGGCCGGAGACTCTTTGGCAGCAGAGGGCACCAGGAGGCTGGCCCAAGGCTTCGCTTCCAGAAGAGGCTGGTTTATCCTCAGATAAATCACTAGTTTTACCCTTAATGAGTAGGAGACACTTTTCTTTGGGCATTGCATGTCACGCACGCATTTGCAGAAAGCTGGATCAGGATGTACCGAGTTTACACACACCAATGCTATGTTTTCCTTTAAAGAAGAATTATTCTTATTTTCACTCATTTTCCCTCAGACCTCTGCACTTTCCCCTCTCCCGACCAGGCAGCTTGCACAGTGCCAAGGTCTTCTCCAGCACGTCCTTCACGACTGGAGCTGTGGGCGAGCAGGGAGTGCCGATACTGGACGTGATAGTTGTACTGGGATTTGCCTGGACGTTGCAATTGCTACATGACGCTTGTGTTGTGATTTCAGTGTATTGCTGTAACACGCTGCTAAAGCAAAATCCCCCGTATGATCAAATAGGTAAATATGTCGAATGAGTAAATCTGATATTAAACATTCCACCCTCCTGGTGCGGATATCAAGCAGACCCACTCACGGAGCGCTGGGCTCTGGCAAGGCTGTACCCACACCGGCCTCACGCCCTCCTGCAAACACCCCTTCTTACCTGCTTCCCAAAATGACGTCCTGTCACATGCACTCCCATCAGTCGAGCCATCATAATGAAATACTTAAAAAATTATTTCCTGATACTCTGGAGAACAGTGCAGGAAACACCTTTGGCCAGCACCCCCAAACCTCGGGCAACGAGCCTGGGAGCCACCGCCACACTTTGCCAAAACTCGTTAGGCAGCTGCCTGCAGATGCCCCGCTCTGCTCCGGGCTGCCGCTGCCCGAATCCCTAATTACCAGGGAAGCTCCCAGAGCCTGGGCCATCCCCCCGGATTAACCTCAGGCACTCACACAGCGTTTCAGCGTCCAGCAAAGGCCATGGGGTTTTCTTCCCAGATTCATCCGCTGCTGCGGCAGCTCATCCTTCAGCTGCTGCTTCCGACGGTACCGGGGGGGCATTCCCAGCCCCGAATTGTGCTCATGCGTTTGTGGGGCCCCTCAAGGTCTAGACACTGGAGAGCAGCTCGATGTACCCTGACTCCATTCTCGGTGGCCTCTCTGTCCGTCCTTGTCCCACTCTCCAGGGGCTTCCATCCCTCACGGCGGCGGAGTCAGTGCATCGGAACGGCGATGGCCACGGCACATGTCCCGTCGGTGACGGCACTACAGGTACAAGGCAGGCAGAGAGAGGATGGCACCGAGCTGCTGCAGGAGCAGGACCTGGGGCTGGCTTTTAAAGAAAGGAGAGAAATTCCGTGTGGGTGATGTTAATCCTCGTTTTCTCTAAATGGTTGTCCAGAGCTGGAAGATTCAGAGCCTCAGGCTGGGAGCGAGGTACTTTACAAGACGCAGTGTAAAAAATATAACCATTATTAAGAGCCTTTTGCAGGGGGAAAACAGCCTTGTTGTCATGCACTTCATCCAACAAACACCCCAGCAGCAGAGCTGAGGTCTAAGGGGAACAAAACCAAGCTACCCATTTTCTTACTGGGGTAACACGCGCTCCTGGTCTGGGGACACACAGGAGCCCCAAGGCTCGTTGGGGCTGGGGATGTCCCAGCAGCTGGATACGCCATCGGGATGGGGAAAGCCTTCGAGCCCCACTGCAGCTACCGGGACTATCAGGTTTTCAGCAAAACTCACCTCAGGGAATAAAAAGTGCTCTCTGACTGTGAGGAGGACATGCAGCCAGGATTGGAGCCCCTGCGCGTGGAGAAGGGGGTCAGGTGCAGCGGGGAAGGAGCCATCACCATGTCCCAGGGGGTTCAGTTCCCAATGCAAAGGGAAAGAAGATAAATAAAATTAAGAGGGTTTTTTAGCAGCATTCACAGCCAATTCCAGTGCTCCGGGCCAAGCGATGCAGCCCTCCTCAACTGTATACACTGAAGGAGGGTGTAATTAGCAGCCGTTAATAAACCCACACCTGGCAAAATGCCAGCCTGGGGCCAGGGCCATTACCATATGTCTCCTCATTAAAAGCTTTAATTACAGGCAGGAAACGCCAGTGGCAGCCACACAATTTAATTGCTTCACCTGAAGCTGGCAGCGGGTCAGCTTCCTCCCTTGCCGGCAATCCCACGGTGGCTGGGGGCTGCTGTCCCCATCCCCATCCCGCAACAGGGCTGACGGGACCAACAGGGCAGGGAGGAGATGCTCATGCCACACCGTCCCATGATAATGATGAAAAAAACCCAAACGCTGTTATGCAAAAAAAATTTCTTTCACGGGGATTTTTGGCTGGCTCAGACTAAGCAAGAGCATCCCCCTTCCCGAAATACAGCCCTGAGAAACCTCCTCTGCCAAAAAAAAAATTGAGATCAACAGGCAGGGATGCAGGGAGACAGGCAGGCGCTGCGAGGCACCACGGCTGACACGAGTTAGCCCAGCTAGCGTGCGTGGAGGCTCTCCCCTAATGCGTTTGCACATCACACATCGTAAAATCAGATGGGAGTGAAAGTGCCTAGTGCCTCAGTGGGATTTATGGAGAGCTGCCCTGGTGCCACCTCCCCCTGCACCCCAGCCCCTGCATTAAAATAAATGGGGCACAGAAAATGGGCATTCAGATCACATTAGTGGCAAAACATTGATTTACTCAAGCGAAGAAAGTCGGTCAGGGCTTGATGCTGGCATTTCTTGGCTGTGTTTACTGGACCTCCCTGGAAATTGCTTTAGAAAAGAACATGGTAAACAGCTTTTTCCTACTCAAGGAGATGAAAAGACAAATCCTGGACATGTTTGGCAACAAAGGGATCACTTTCACATGTAAGATCTTCCCCCCACCCACCCCCCAGTTAAACCATAGGAAAGAGGGAGTGTGATTAAACAGCCTTTGCTGGAGGGAAGCCTTGGAGGCAGCTGTGCAGCTTGGTGTGGAGCAGCATGGGTAACAATAAAGGGTGAAGTTTATAAGGAGGTTACTCCTGGTTGGGGCTGTGTCTTCTGAGGGCTGATGACTCCCCCTTCACTGGGGACAGGAAAAAAAAAACCCACATCTCTTGCACAGCCCCGCACAGCTTTGGGTGCTTCCCCAGCCGTTCATCCCATCCCCGCATCCATCCCACCTACACTGCAGTTAGTTTTAAGTGGCAGTCGTGGCTCTCAGGGTGAAACTTGGCATGACAAGATGTAATTCAGAGGTTAGTTTAGCTCCACCTTGGCTGTAACTAAGGACTCGGGCTTTTGCTTTAAAACCACCACCCATTTGCAGCCGGACCTTGCCCAAAGCCTGAGCAGCAACTGCTTACCAGCACCCAAACCTGCAGCTCATAACGACATGCACCAGCAGCTAATATCAGACCCAGCAGAAACATCTTCCCATCTTTTGTTGGAAATTAGTATAGGAAATTTAATTTCAGACTGAAGAGGGAACAAAAGGCAAACAAATCAGGGAAATAACGTCAAGGCAAGATTGAGCCTTTGGAGCTTGTTTCCCTGTATGGATCCTGCCAGGCGGCGATGCCCCAAAACCGGACACGTTGGACCCAACGGTCCCACACCAGTGACCCCTCTGCTTGGTGCCCTCCCGCCTACCAGCAGCTCTGATTATTTTTGTCCCCTTCCCCCAGGCAGCTCCCCTGCCCGGCACCTCATTGCATACCTGCTGCCCAAGCAGCCCTGGCTCCAGTACGCCTGCTTCTGGGGATTTTATTACCTCTCATTTCCCCACAGAAAGGAAATTCTCCTGCTGCTTTGCCTCGCTTATCCCTCCTGGGCTATTATTACTCCTACTTACACAACTGAGAATATTATTCCCTCCTGTCACCTTAATTTCTAATAATTAGTATTTGGTGTAACGCTACAGCAGTCAGCTCAATGAATGTTATAATAAGCACTAAATTATAATTTACTGCTCAAGAAATCCATTTTGAAATACAGTCCATTTAAAAGAAAATTAGGGGGAGCAGCTTTCAAGCCATTTACCTGGCTGGATCAAACCCCAGGCATGGCTGCAGACCCAGACCTGTGTGTGAGACCATCCCTGGCTGGAAAGAATTTTGGTCTTCCCATTTCTGTCCCCTGACTGTAAAGCCAAACAAATCAGCTTATGGGAAGGGGAAGCCAAGTCTGGTTTGCTTAACCAAAGGGACTGAGTACTGTGCTCCCCGAGCGATGAGCTGTTTCTGGGGACACGCAGCCCGGCTGTTCCCTTGTGTCAGGGGGACTCGGTTCCCCCGGGCAGCTCACTGTGGTACTGGGGAACAGGCTGCAAAGGTGTCAGGAGAACAAATAAAGCCCAGGGCATCTCAGTGAACAGACAAGATTCTAAAACCAGTTCACTACAAGTACTTTGTACCTCAGGTCCTTTTACATTCAGAGCCAGAAGGTGCTAACAATTTATATAAGTTATATAAGTAAATAAATGTATATTATATAAATTCACATACCCATGAATTAACAGGTGTGTTTAGCATTAGCGGTTATTGGGCCCATTGTGTGCGTGTTTGGGCAGAACAGTAATGACAGGTGATGAGATAGATGCCTTCATCTTTTGTTTGTTGTGTTTTCCTTTTCAGTACTCTAAGAATGAGACGAGAGCGGTGCCTCTGTGTGCCTCACCTGGAGGAAGGTCCCCGGAGCACAGCGGGATCGGCCGGCCAGTCCTGTCCCACAGCACCAGACGAGCCCAGGATTTGCTGTGGTTTCCACAACCATGCTGAGTTAGCTCTAGCCCAGGCCAACCCCTCTTCAAAGCAAACTGCATGTTTCTTTGGAAGCAAATGCAATTAAGGCAAGACAACTTCACAGGTGACGTTACAGCAAGATGCTGTAACAGTTGGTGATGTGGTACTGAAGCACGACAGGTCCCTGAGCATCTTTGTCCAGGGAAAAGCCCACCAGGGAAAGGGCAGGGACAAAAGGAGTGGTGGAAGCCCTGTAAGCCCCTCTTTGCTGTAGCTAAAAGCACAGAGAGGCCTTGAACAGCAGAGAGCACACAAGAGCCAGCAGCAAGTGCCGCGTTAGGAACCGCACTTAGACCGAGTGTCATTTCTGTGGACTTTATTGTCATTTTCTCTTCAGTTCTAGAGTACAAAAGCATGCAAAAAATAGCCTCTCTATTCATGGTACATATTTACAGTGTAATGGCCACGTGCCATTACAGTACTGAGTGCATATACATCATGCTTGAATTATAGCAGAGTACATACAGAGTCAT
The DNA here is from genome assembly GCF_947461875.1 of Haliaeetus albicilla. Classification (NCBI taxonomy): domain Eukaryota; kingdom Metazoa; phylum Chordata; class Aves; order Accipitriformes; family Accipitridae; genus Haliaeetus; species Haliaeetus albicilla. Next base: position 8,924,277 of record NC_091491.1, read on the forward strand.
ATATTTAACATCAAGTATAACAAGAGACTTAAATACTAACAGAACAGGCCTATAAATCAGAAACAGCAGCAAAATTACGGCACAGAGGATCTGAATTATATCCTCAAAAGTTGCAATATATTTTTTCTTGAATTTACACAATTTTTTGGAACGCTTTGACTGATGGCTTGTGGTTACTGACCGAGGCCCTGGGCATCTGCTAGCAGCAATTCTGCCCATACATGGCTTTCCTTCAGGGAAGGGAAGGCAAAAGGCAGCAACTAGCTCTTGAGCTACTTTCTTTCCCTGGTCCCATGGGGGGCTGCGTTCAGAGTAACAGAGTAACATGGGATAATCCAGGTTAAATCAGGTTGGGAGAGAGGTGATCAGAGAGTGGTTTTCTGTAGGAGGCTCTGGGCCAGAAAAGAAATCCCTTTCACTGCTTTGCTCAGCAAACAACACTGTAAACATGCCCTAGTAAAGTGGAAGAGTTTGGTACCTGAACTAAGTTACACAAAACCCCCGCTATCTGCTTTCCAGTCTCCAGTATTCCTGCTGGACACCCGACGTGCTCATGCTCTCATCTCAGCAGGACCTCCCCCACCCCGTGCTGCAGCACAGTACTCCTTCCTCTGGAAAGGTTTTTACATTTACTGAGATCCCTATCCCTCAGGGCAGAAAGGAGCCTGCCTCTCCTGCTGTCCCCATCCCCATCATCCTCAAAGGTGAGATCCCCCATCTCAAAGAAGGACCATCTTTTATTGCAGCAGAACAGTAACACTGAGCAGCTAGCAAAACACCTCTACACCTGGAAATCACCAACGAAGGTGTCCAAGACTGTAAGTGATCCTTTTAACTCGCACAGCCAGTCTGCCCAGAGGCAACACTGGAGAGACAACGGTCCTTGCCGCATTTGTTCTGAAGCTCTTGCATTAGCTGCCCCATTAAAGGATAACTTGCAATCATGCAACAGCTTCTCACATACCTGATTGTGCTGCTTGGTGTAAGAGAGCCCAAAGCACCAGCTACGGGATGTTGCTCGCTGCAGCCGGTGGGAGATGAGGGGCTCTGGGCACGAGCGAGGGCAGCCGGGACCCTTAGAGAGAGCCTGGGTCTCTGAGGGGCTGGGACGAAGCCCCTGGGCTGGCAGGACAAAGCTCATGGTTTGCTTGGGCAAGACACGGGAGGGAAAGCACTGAGCCGGAGGAGAGCAAATGAGCTCCCCAGGCCACACACCACAGAAATGGAGAAAAACTTCCTTCGGCCCCTGCCGCAGCGCTGCTGATGGCTTCAGGATATGGAGCCGTGCTGAAGAACATAAAATTCCTCCCACCAGCTCCCTGCTGCAAGTCTGGCAATAAATAAGGAATTAAACTCCGTCCTGGGAGTGGTTTCATTGAGTTGCAATTTGTTTTGCATGGAGCAGCTACTCTGTCCCCTTGCCAGGCTCCCTTTGGATGCAGCCGTATACAAAAATAGCTTTCCTGAGACAAACCTGGATGCTGCTTGACCACCCACTGCTCCTGCCTTCCCTGTTTTATTCCCCAGGAATGTTTTCTAGGGCAGCATTTGTCAAAGCACTCTCCCTGGGACCCACAAATAACACAGCTTGAGTTAGCAACCCCCACACTGCAAGGAGCTGGGCATGTATTTAGCCTTAGTGGGTTTTGCACCGTTTTGCTTGCCTTGAGGGCCAAATTCTGGCACGTAGCAGGGGAGGTGAAGGCCTGCCAAAGGGGACAGGCATGCACACAATGGGGCACAGCGGCAGGAGCGTGCTGGGCTCGCCAGAGACCCTGTACTTATCATGTGTCCCCTCCGTGGTGTATCACAGGGGACATGCCAGGAGAAGACACCTAAAGCTGCCCCATTTTTCATCTCCAACCCTGCAACGTCTCTCTGCAGCAGGAAAAGGCAGCAGCCCATGCTGGTGCTGCTGGTGCCCGAGGCAGGCTGCAGCCCCCCACGCCTGCAAACCTGCAACCCACCTGCACCGCTGCCTCAGCACAAATCCCAAGGTGCGCTTTCAGCTCTGAAACGCAAAGATTTCTCTAACCTGCAAGATGCAAAAAGTGAACCAGCATCTGGACAGGAGATGTTGGCCCCAGACACGGCACAAACAAGATACGTAACTGATGCCACCATGACCGGCAAAGGACAGGCCTGACTTACCCACCCTCGAATGATGATAAAGAAAACATGTCAAAGACATGTGTGGCACTTGATCTTTCAGAAAGCCCAGTCTTTTCCTGTGCAGCTTGCTGCTTCTGTCTCAAGGCACAGGGAAAAAAAAAAAAAAAAAAAAAATCACAGTCCAGTCACACTTACTGCTGCAGGTGATTTAGCTTCTCTTGCGAGTGTGGGCTCCTACATGGATCGGGCTGGAGAGATGGTGCAGCAGCCAAAACTTCCAGGTCTTCCTTCTGCTTCCAGCAGCACGGACACCTGGAAACACCCAACCACAGGCTCGCTACAAATACCTTCTCTGTCCTGCACACCCCCTCCATAGACCTGCTCCTGCTCCAGGGCTAAATCATGTGGCTACACCATGTCTGCCCACGCTGCGACTTCTCATGGAAACATCACTGCGAAAACCACTGCCCAACACAGAGCCCCTGAGTGGGCACAGCTGGGGGAGGTGGTGTTATAAACACCGTGAGTGTTTATCCATGCATCCACTCACACACTGCAACGCATCATTAAAGAGCTGAAACACTCAATTACTTGCAAGTGTGACATTCATAGCGATATATTCCTGCCCAAAGGGTTAAAGACATTCACTGCAGTATTCCTCTGTGCCAGACAGGAGACACTAAACCAGGATTTTTACTTCGCACTGCCTCCCCAACTGAAGGCCTACAGCTATTAATTGAGCAAGACAAAGAAATCTACCTCCTGGAGATCAAAAAGATGTGCGATTTCCTCAAAAGAGAAATTTCCTTCAAGGTCTCTCAATCTGGGCCCATCCCCAAGCTGGAAGAGCCAACTGGGGCAGACCAAAGCCAACTGGGCCACCACGCAGCAGGGGAAAGAGGAGCCCTTCCCGGGACGCAGAGCCCAGCTAAGGCAGCTCAGAGCATCCCGGTATCTCTTCTCACAGGATGCCAATGCTCCAGGAATAGCACAGGCAAGCGAGGATTTGGAGGAGAAAAATATAGAGCACATACAAAAGCATCAGAGCATGCCTATGCCAGCTCTTCTCACTCCTTGGAGGAGCCCTGCCACGCCAAACCCCATTCCTGAGTTCATAGAGAGAAGCGAGACAAATATTTAGCCATCCAGCTACAGAGAATGACTTTCCCGAACAGATAAAAGGGCTGGCTTGCCAGAGATGTTTATTTTCAAATAAATACTATCTCTTTAGTCTCTTCCTTTCTTCAGAGCAGAAATAGCATTGCTCTGAGCTGCCCTAACATGCACATAAACAAGCAAGGACTTCATTTCACCTAAGTGAGAAGTACAGCATATTTTTGAAGGAGTCCTACCAAGCCTTTGAATAAATCTGAATGTTTCTCTTGCTGCTAGGGCAGTTTCCACCATTTTCATTTCATGCAAGTTTTCAGGCTGCTGTCTGCAACGCAATACAGATGGTTTCTGGAGGTATAAAGGAAAAACCCACAAGGCTGGCAGATTTTCTGGAGCAACAAGGTATGACACAAGCCCAGCTGTACAATTCTGGTTGCTCCCTGGACCTGTGGAAACAGCTCCACAAGGATTTCCTTCAGCAAAAAGGGCAATTTTTTCAAAGTAGATTTTGGGGTAATCATAATAAACACCCATTTTCCCCATTCCCCTCCAAAACTGAAGTGGCACTCCAACTACCACTAAAGGAACATGACACAGAGCTAATTAGTAACCAAACATCTGTTTGGTTGCATTACTTGAGGCTGAGAGCAGCTTTCCGGCAGCCTTGCGCTGCTAGCTCCCACCCCCTTGGGCATTACTAGAATAACCCCAGCAACTGGCTGGATCAGCAAAGTCTGTCTCTATCCCCAAATTATTCTTAGCATGTATAAGAAATACAATAAAAAACACCACGTTTGCAGTCTTACGAGATCTTTGAGCACCACCCAAGTGTTGCTAAGACCTCAGAATTCCCACGGGCATCAGGATTACAGGTACTCCCTTTTCTCCCAGGGCTAAGGCAACTTCCTGAGATGTGTCCTTGTCCTGAGATCATTCCTCTGCGCAGGCTGGGGGCTCACCTGGCATCGCAGCTGTCCTCCCCGCTGTTGGCAGCCCAGCCCTGCCGCAGCAGAGCTCTGCCATGGCCAGCCCCGGGGGCACCAGTTGGAGAGAGCCCATTTTCCCCGCAAACTGGAGAACAGAGTTCACTCCTACCATTTCCCCGGGGCTGCTCAGCTCAGCCCCTGGTGTGCAGCACGACCTGGTGGCACCCCAGCGCTTTGTCCCCAGCACAGACCAGTTTGCATGCAGAGACCATCCTCTCCGCAGGCAGCGGTTCCTCCCGGCCAGTCCCTTCTCCTACATTTGCAGAGCACCCCTGTGCTCTCAGACTTGCCAAGTCCCCATCTCCATTTTCACTCCCTTTCACCGGGTGCTTAAATCTTCATTACAAGGCAGCAGGGTCCAAGCCAGCGCTCGAGCACGCTAACCTGCGGGATGGATCATGGCACACAGCCGAAGCAGAACCACAGGCCCTCAGAGGATGCTGAGTGCACAGCTGGTGCAGGCAGACACACAAAGCAGGCAGGATTTACTGTCCGGATGCCAGCGCTGCAAAGCACAAGCCCAGAGCAGCAACCTTTACAGGATCTAATGCCTGCTTCAAAAATTAAAGGTCTCCTTAATAAAATACATTAGCTGCAATACTATTTCCCAATTTGCCAATATCTGCAGGTGACACGTGGGGCAGAGCCCAGGCTGGTGACTGCTTCTCGGCATCCCATCGAGGTGGCTGAAAATGAGCAACGGGAGACAGCAGGCTGGGGATGGGCAGCAGAAGGCACCAGCAGCAAAGCCCAGCTATGAAAACATTGGGAACCACCAAACTAGATTGTAGTAAACAGAACAGGAACACCAGTACACCAGTCACTACCAACAACCCTCGTACATGTATCCCCTCGCAAAAAAAAAAATAAATTAGGGGACAAAGTCCCAAGTCCTCAGTATTAACCTAAAAAAAGACAGTAAGATGATTACGTAGGAAGCAAATTTAATCGTGTCCTTTATTTAAGTACTATAAAATAAGAATCCAATCCCATTGGCTTCCTAGGGGCATGTTCAGGCCCCACAAAGCTCAAGGGAAAATATTGACATATATTCTGACGGACTGGTGTCACTGTTTTTTTACTCTGAGTACAAGAGTGAAATTCCTGATTATATACACAGTCCATACAGTCAACAGCCACTGAAATAGCTGCATCACCCTTTTAAGTGCAATCTCTCACCTATTGTCCAGCTGTAGAGATGAAGCTTCTAATCCCAAGTTTAGAAGCAATCTATGGATAAAATAGCAGCATCAGCACGTGCATAAAAATTACAGTCTTAAAATAAAATTAAAAATTAAAGCCTTAAAAACCCAAAAGATCAAGTTTTGATCTCTTTTGTGTTCTGTAGCTTTCCTTAGTCTAAAAACCCTCCAAATCTTTCATCCTAGCAAGCTCTCCCGGTTTGGGTCATTTATCAGGAAATAAAGAGTTTAAAAGCATCAGCTATGTAACTTTAAAGGAGCTAAGACATGAGTGAGGGAAAGGAAGTCACCCTTAAATAAAATAAACCCCAAACCTACCACTTCTTTTCAGCTCTAAGAACAACATCTGTGCACAGGACTGGGTGCAGCTGACTACGATCCCAGCTCTTCGGGAAGAGCACACTGTTAGCAGATATCCTCGGTGCACTAAGCCTTTCCGTGTAACAGCATATCCCAACGCTCCAGATCTCTACGACGTTCAAGGGCTCACTGCACATTACAGGGAATACCATGTAGTGCTTCTATTTTATGACACTGCCCTGACTAAAGCCATCAATACTGGCAGGATTTACACTGTGCAAAACAGAGGGATAAGAGAAGGAAAAAAAAAGAGAAAGGCAGGCATAGAGAGTGACAGCGTTCACTCCAAAAGCAAGATCTCTTCCCCGTTTAACTGATATCCACAGAAATTTTGCCATCAACTCCAGCAGGAGCAGGACTGTGTCCTGATATAGAGAAGTGCTTTACCCGTGCATTAAATGAGACAGTTGCCCCCTGATATAAAACCTAGCTCTGATGTAATTTTTTTTCCTGGTGCTTGAAATAGAGAATGCAAAAGAGCAAGGAAAAAGTCTGCAGGGCAAACAACCCATGAGACGTTTGGTTTGCTGCATTACAAATAAAACCACATTCATCGGCCAAGACACCCAACTACAAAGCCCACACGTGAAGCACAAGTGGAGAGCAAGGCACACACAGAGGAGTGCATGGACACCTCGCACAAGGAACGCAGCTGCCCACGAGGCCGAGCCAGCCCTCTGCCAGCCACACTGCCTGAGGACTTGCTCTTCTCCTTATTGCTGCTCTGTTCCTCCTTTCTGGTTTTCTGGGTTGGTCCATTTTGGTTTGGGTTTTTTTTTCTGCTTTGCAGGCCCCGGACTTGGTGATGAGGGCAGATGTGTGCTAGACAACACCACGATGGGTACAACAGCAGCAGCACGTGAGCGACCAGCCTGTGGCTTCAGGACGTAGCTTCGTCTTCACACACATCGGGCAGCTCTGGGTCCCTGCCTCCTTCTCTGCTCCCTTGTTTTCTACATGAACGGCAAAGAGATTAAGAGATTAATTAAGAGATTATAGGCACATAGCAATGCAAGAAATAAAGATGGGAGTGTTTTTTCCAACAGGCAACCCAGGTCAACAACATCAATATTAAGGGGGAATAGCAATGAACTAGCCTGTTGTGCTGGTACCATGTAAACAGCTCAGCAATATCCCAGCTCGATGCGCTGCAGTGCTGTGCCTACACACTTGCTTGGTCTCTGTGCCCCGAAGACTGAGCTGTGCGCTTCCCTGAATGCCCTCCTCCCGGCTGCAGCATCACGAGGAGGTATCTGGTTCTTGGAGAAAGTCTTGCAGACCAGCAGCAATGTTTCCAAATTATCTAGTTTGCATTTGGGGAGTTCTGGTTTGCTTTTCTTTAACCTGATTTTTTTTAAAAAAAAGATCAGAGTGATGGCTTGATATCATAACTGCTTCTCCAAAGCCGCACTGTAAATGGAGTAAAAACTGCATGCTCCTACCAGAACCCAGTTTTCCCTATGCAACAGCTGTTTCATTTCAGTTTCTGTGAGTTTGTCTGGTCCCCAAAACAGCTCAGCACCTGAGAGCAGCAGTCCTTAAAACATAGCCAATATAACTTACTTGCATTGTACGTCCACCATGATACCATCCATAAAACAGCCTGTGACTCAGATTTGACCAGAGAAAGCTGTCACTGCTCTAGACTGAATGGAGAAAACGTGACACCTCCAGGTGCCATCCACAACACCCCACAGCAGAGACCTTCGGCAGGCAGATAACTTGCACTTAAAATGCCTGTTTCTCCATTGTGAAGATATGAAGACATCCACAGCGTAAAGGAGGTGATGCTACCCCAAGCATCTGCGTCTCCCAGGGTGTCTGGCCTCGCTCACGCCAGCCTGGCTGCAGGAGAATCAGTCTGTGTGGACAAGCCAAATTGGCAGTGGAGAGTCAGCACTGGAGCACCCAGTGTTTGGGAAGCATGAGTTTGGGGCTCTGGGGTTACTGTCTGGTTGGGAACAACACTAAAAGTACACACAGGTCTATACCAATTTTTAAAGAAACCAGAAATGATCAAAGATCACGTTCCCTTCTCCCTCTACTCCAGCAAAGCCCTGCGATAAACCTGACCTTGACCGCAGAGCGTGGACCATTTCCCTGCGGGGGAGGCTGAGGAACAGCCCCCTTTCCGGTGCCTGTCATCGCCCTCTTTAAATGATTTATCACCCTGCGCAGCAGCAGAGGCTCCTTTCTCCAGCACAGCACAGGCAGCTCCACACAGCACAGCTCCCTGCTCGCAGCTGCCTGGCACATTCCGCTGAGCCTGCTCCATGCCTGGGGTGCCTTCAACGCTTCCCTGCAACCCCGAGCAGGTTCTGCCTCTCCAAACACCTTGCAGCAGGGCAGGAGGGGTGCGATGCAAACCAGGTTGAAACGATACCCGCATGGTGGTGAATATCTGCTAAGCTGGGGTTGCATGTAAGGCAGCAGAGATCAAGGCATCAGTGCTCTGCAGTCTGCACGGGAGCTGAGGCTCGTGCTGAGGCCTGCGGCTGAATGTGAATCTCCATTGAATAACTCTTTTTAAGAAATAGGACTGTATTTCTGCTACATTTCTTGAACCACAGGTGAGTGAAGCCTGACCTGTGCAATTATCCAGGAGACAACACCACTGTTAACCACAGCAGCTGCAGGAAGATCACAGCCACTGAGTATTTACACAGCATTTCATGCCCAGCAAGGAACGAGCCTCACAGAACCTCCCTCCAAAATGCAGGCAGCACGGGAAAGGGATGGAGTGGGACAACCTACAAAGAGCTGAATCACAGAATACGCACACTCCTGGGAAGTGCTTAATTCTGCCACTGAGTCCCCATTAAATACCAATAATCTGCCCTCATCTACATCTAGGCCAGTGAAGTCCCCCTCCTCTCTATGAAAGTTCTCTATGAAAAATATAGCAGCAGGCAGTGGCACCAGCTGTCACCCACGGCACCACATCAGTCCCCATCCTCCTCCGCCTGCGTTCTCCTAACTATTTTTGGAGAATCTCTGCAAGTCCGTCCTCACTCAGAGCGGGCGGCATCCTGGCTCGAGCTCCTCTGTTTGTCTCGGAGCGATAAACCAGGCCAGCCAGAGTCTCCAGAGCGGTGGAGCAGCTCCCAAAGGTATGTAGAGGCATGTGGTTGTTTCCTGGTCTCTCAGCCCAGCCCAGATCTCCTCAGGCCTGGGTGGAGGCTGTGTCCTGCCTAAGCACTAGATCCTGAGACTTCACAGTGAGATGTTTGTAAGCAGCTTGTCACAGTTTGCATTGAATGTTATTTTGGTATTTAACAGAATCAATTGGACCAACTGCTTCCTAGAAGGGTCTGTGCAAGTGGTGGGACAAATGACTGTGTTTGAATGAAGTCCTGACTGAGGTGGGGTGGGTGGTCACACAGAGTGGCTGATTTCAGTCCCAGCATAGTATCAGAGGCAGAAGCACAGAGAAGCGGTAGAGCAGCTGGAGCAGAGATGGCTCCAGCTCTATTTCTTTCGCATAACCACTAAATATTAAACCTGAGCCCAAATCACAAACCTCAGCCCTTCCCAAATTCTGTAGCTATTTCCCCTGCGAATGTGGGGCTGAGCAGCAGTTCCTGCTAAAACCCAACCGGCTTTTTTCACCCTTCCCTCCCCCCCAAAGAAGGCTGAAATGCCAAAGAACCACAAATAATAATAATAAAAAAAAGCATACATAAACGTTAGTGTCACACACACAGAATTACTGCAGTAAAATTGCTCCTACAGGAAGGAAGGATAGAGCCGAATACTCTCGCTACCACACAAATCACGCGGGCTGAGAAGACACACGTTTCTACAGCACCCAGGGGAAACACAAACACTGAATTACCTTAAAGATGGATGCACATATACAGATGTGTTTAAGAGGAGTCTGTCCCTGAGAGCAAAACAATGAGACAAAGGAGAAAGTGATCATGAAGATGATGGCAGCAGGCAAAGAAGCTTGTATTTCTGTACCTAACAAGCCTAGCGAGCAGAGTGAAATGGAGGATGGAGCTTCAGTCGCGTTTACTTGCAGCCTGAAGGACAGATGGGGACGGGCACTGGTAACAGTGGTACAAACCCACTCTAGCTCCTACCACTGCTGAAGGCTCCAGATGGTTTCCAGCATGCTGCTGATGTCCAGCTGTGCTTTCCTGGGCCACAAAATTTGGCACCTCTGGGGGTTTTGTGTCCTATCACAGTCACGGCATCACCACCATGTGCAATGGGGCGTGCAGCGGCTGAGCTCAGAGCAGGCAGAGCCACACGAGCACGGGGCCACTCACTGGAGGGTCCTGCTGATGGTGGGTCTTTGCCAGAGGAAAATCCTGTGCCACAGTCAGTACCTTGGTCCTTAGGCAGCCTACGAGGACACCTACCTGCCCCGTGGGGCATGGTTCTTCCCGTGAAGACATGCAGTTCTCTCACTGCAGTGAAAATCAATAGGGCTTTTGGTTGGGTTTGACTCTGTTCTGACAGCATCTACGTGGTACCTATCTGAAATCTTCCTGGGACTCAAGAGACAGACACCAAGCACTAGCAGAGACCAAGGGAGCATCTTTAGTGGAAACATCTGGCAAATTTAAATCCAAGCTGCAGCTGTTCCCTTGTCAAAGATGATGCTGTAAACCTGGCTGCCCTAAGGGGATCTCTGCAGCCTATTTTTGAACAGCTCTATGGCACCAGGGTCTGGGCGTTTCTCAACACAAAGCCCCCACGAAGCAGGTACCTCTGGGCTGCTTTGGGAGAAGCTGTTTCTGCTTGGAGACCTGGATCAGCCACTTTTTTACCTCCCTCTCCCCCCCTGGCTTCCTTGTGCTTAGTCTACATGGACAGTATGGCCCTCAGGGCAGTGATGACTGTTTTGCTCTCTTTTTGGGGAGCCTGGAAACAGGGTAGGCTTTATAAATACAGACCAATCCCCCATACAGGAGCTGACAACCACATTTCATCAATAGTAATAGCAGCCATAATGGGAAAGTAAATTGGGTCTGTCAAAATACAGCAATTAATTTGATAGGTAGTAGTTGCAATAAATGAGAGTAATAAAATGTGGTGAAGCCAGGGCTGACTCAATTAGGAGAAATCTGGAGCAGACAGAAGAAATGTAGCAAACGCTGCTAACAGAAACCCAGAACTTAGCTGCGAACGCTAAACAGCTGGGTTTAAAAAAATACTCTGCAACTGGAAAAATTAGAAAAGGTCAGTTGCTTCTGCAGCCACTGTTAACAACAGGCTTGAACCTGGCCATAGTCTGCAGGATCTGCAAGGCTCGATGAATCACTGTATCTTCTGGGAGATCCTGCACGAAAGGCAGGATCCGGTGCCATCCGGACACCCGGCCCCAGCTACTGTGCGGCTTACACGGTAAAGTGACAGCTGGCAGCACTCACACACGGCTTCTAGGTGTGCGGAGGTGCTCTCGTGGGAGAGGCAGCTGTTGCAAAATAGGAGTTGCTAAAGTGGGGCATCTTCATTTTAGTTCCCTTCTGCCTGGTGAATGTGCCTGCCATTTTAACAGCTGCCTTTTTAACTTTTCAGTGCTATTAAACAAAGCAATAAATAACACCCAGGAGAGGATTTGCTTCTTCCAGGTCTAAGGAGTGAAAAAAAAGCCCTCTCTCCTCCCAGTACTAATTTAAGAACTATTCCAATTCACTGGTGTCTTAATGGTGTCCCCGGAAGGAACAAAGGCTGCAGCAAACATGAAAGACCTCCTGCTATTGCAAAGACTTCTGCACATGCAGCTTCTGCACAAAGCATTTCCAAGACTAGAGCCCACCACACTGTGTATAGGTAATGCAGGGAGAAATTAAAAAAATTTTCAACCACATGATTTAGTTTCCTCCTCTCCAAATCCCAAAGACTGAGCTTAAAGGACAGATCCATTTTAAATACCAGAAAGCAGACTCAGCTGTCAGAGGATTTCCTGCAAAATATATTCACAGTATGGGCACAGATGTAAGATCCTTGAAGCAGCAGTGAGTGGGGCTTTTGCAATTTCACATGCAGCCTAATTAAAAAAATTGAATGTGAAACTGGAGTTTTCTAGTTGCTTTTCTTTCTTCTTATATAGAAACACAACAAGTTATTTTCTACCTATAACTAGAAGGACAGGCATTACAAAAGCTGATTTATCTCTCTCTCTAAAGACACTGCCACTGGGGAGGAGAAGCTCTGTGGTGGAGAGCTTGGGACCTTGTGGCTCATTTTTCTCTCAGCTCCTTGCAGGCAACCACATGGCAGCGTGTCCAGAGAGCAGCGATGCCTGCAGGCACTGCCCTTCTGTCAAGTCCCACTTTTGGAGTGCCCTGTCCAGCTACAAGGGTGGAAACGGTGCCTGACATGCAGGAACTCTGCAAAGCCTTTATGCTACAACAATATTATCTGTTCCTGCTAGGTCCTAGAAATTTATAGTCATCCAGACTCACTCAAAACTTATTTTAACTAACACAGCGCTATTTATAACATTTGCACTGATGTTCTATTTTATATGTGTATTAAGGGTGGTTTTACTAGAGAACAACCCACTATTAATTAAGAACTGGATGGGCTTACTGTTTAGCTCTGTTTGCCCCTGTGGAAATAACACTGTAATCAAGAGATAACTCACTGAACAATGAACATTCCCATTTAGACTCAGTTCACTTAAAATCAATGTCATTAGATTCAAAAAATCAATCTAAATTTGAAGCAATTTTCATTAGATTCAACCAGTATAGCATTCTTCAAAGTTTGAAATAATAACCCACATTCCTTAAAAAAAAAAAAGCATCCCTACTGTAGTGTTTAATATATGACACTATTTGTTGAAGAGATTTAGCCAATGTCTGTCTTTTAAACAGAAGGGTTTCAAGATGGGTTCTCAAAGCTCCAGTTGTGCGTGAATTAATTTAGGATAAAGTCAATTGATTGCATGAGACTGAGAAATTAAGCACAGGGTTTAGTGGAGAACTGGCACATTCAAAAACCATTCACATTCTTTTTGGGCATCTCTAAGCGCTTACACTGCTGGGCAGAGGCCAGCCCAGCATGGCCGCAGCTCCATCCCTGACCTGACATGTTTTTGTAAACTAAGGGCACTGGACACAGCAGCACAACAGTGGAAATTATACACTGTTTTCAAAAACCTTTTAGTCCTGTGCAAGGAGCCTGAATGCAAACATGGGGCTGAAATGAGTAGAGACAAGGAAAGATGGTGGGTTTGTATAAGCTGAGAAGAATTTGACTAGCAACTTTAGAAAGGAGACAAATAAAAGTGGAGTCTTACAGTTCATCTTGAAGGCCTAAAAAGATTTTAAAAGGGATTAGACACTAATAATGTGGCTAATCAGAAACTTCACAGCTACATTAGGTCAAATGAACTTTACTTATTCTGAGCAGACAATAAAGCACTCTGCTCCAGGCAGGAACGAGCCACAGTGTCAAGGGTCAAGAAGTTTTCCCCTTTGGTTAGTTAGTGGCACGGGCTTTCAAGCGTCTCAGATGAAGGTGGAAGGGAACAGGTCCCTTTTGGAAACAGGCTCAGGGTACTAGAAGAACAGACCACCTTGAGATATCAATTCAGGCAGGGTTTGAAAAGAAGAAATCCTGCCTTGCTCTGAATTAGCTGTCCTCGACAGTGGGAAGCATACAAAACATTTTTCTTCAAATTTAGTAAAAGTTTCCCCATCTCAGAGCAATGCAACGCAGTGACTATGAATGATAGTGAAGATCAATAGCAATAACTAATTTGGAAGGCAATGAGCCAAGGGAAAAAAACAGAGGACAAATCCCTTGTGCTAAGCTGGCAAAGGAGCTGTGACTGCCACACTCTTCAGATATGTCCCCACAGCAGCACTTGTGTATGAGGTGTTTAAATGTTAAACTGGAGTCTAATACTAACTGCACCTGGACTCAAAGGCAAAGCCTTTACTGAAGTCTCCAATACACAGTTGGGCCCTAAAGCATTATCATCCTTAATTGAGCTGAGCCCTTAAATCCCCACACATCCGTGAGAGAGACAGACTCCTCTATTTGCATTGTCAAAGGTGCAATGAGACTCTTAGCACACGCTCATGGGAGTCTGCTAGGCCCGGTACTGGGATTTTGGGTGGAAAAGGATAATTTTGGCACTACACAGCTTTGTTGTGAACCACAGCCTTACAGATCCTGTGGGGTGAGAACATGAATATAATTGTCCCAGGTCAGGCTAATGGTCCAGCTGTTACTTAACTGGACTGATGGCCCAGAATCCTGGCTCCAAAAGTGATCAGTAACAAACATGAGGGAGAAAGAATAAGAACCAAGTAAAGGACAGAGGAGTTCTCCCCCCACCCCTGTACATCCAGACCACTGTGTTTAAAAATTGTTGATGAATTTAATAGTCATTAATTTGTCTATTCCCTTTTCAATCCCAATATAGCCATTTATATCCAGCCTCCAAAATATCCCATTGCAATGTGTTCTACTATTTCATAACTGGCAGTGTGAAAAAATACTGTATGTTTTCTCAAATGAAAAAGCAATGTCAAAGTGTTCTCCACTGTCTGTCCATGTGTCTCCACAGTGTCTCTGCCCAGACTTGGGCCCCAGACCACAGACAAACCACATCACCTCATTTTGAGTTTATAAAACATGTAAACTGCTCATCCGACACCTTTTCTGTTGTCCATAAAAAGAAGAGAAGAATTAAACCCTTCAATACATATTTAGACTAGAGTCTAATTAAACTTATTTTAGTTCACCAATTTCTAATGAATCTTTGATCACAGTGTATTATAAACTAACAGGTTAAAAACCAGACCCAAGTTTAGCACCTTACATGTATTTAGGCCAAACCCATCTTACAGATAGAACTGCATCTATAAAAAGAGTTTTTAGGCTGCTTTAATGCATTGTATTTTAATCCTAGACGACTTAAGGGAGTTTTGTCTTTAAATGCTACAGAAGAGATTTTCAAACTGCTTCCTTCATCCACTCCACACACCTTTATTCTTCACATGCAGCAGAATCAGGCAAGGCTGTATATACGTACATCAGTAAGTTCCCTGGAGCAGACATGGATCTCTCCTCCCGCCTCGTCTGAACCTCGAACGGATTTCCAAAGGAGCGTTTTCTTAGCATGGCCTTCACTAGGATCTTTGAGGAAGAAGAACAGACCAGTGAGAACAGCAGGACTGACTGTCTCCTTGAAGATAGTTCAAAGGAGTCTTCTTTAACAATTCAACTGACATTTAACAGCATTACAGCTAGAGCACGAACTACAGGAACCCACAGAACAGCTATCTGACTTTCCGGCAGTGACAATGCCACTCCCTCAAGCAGTGAGCTCAGACCCCCGGGTGCACACCATTGCTGGCAAGAGGTGAAGTAGATGCTGCTGACCACTGCCTGCTACTCGTAGTGGTCCAAGCCCATGAGGAGGCGGCACCAGACCTCTCCTGGGCCATCCTCCCAGGCAGGCACTACTGCCTGCAGAATGCTGCTAGCTCCTGCGGGTTCAAAGGCAAAGGTCCTGCTATCAAGGGGAAAGGATAGTTTTCATTCCCCCCCGCTGGCTGTTGCGGCGAGTGTCTATGTTAATATCACACCACAAGACCTGTGAAAACAGGTCCTCATTGTGCTCAGCACCTCTCTCCCCATGAGGAACAAACACCCAAAGGCACCTGCACCATACTAACTGCCCACAGCAGACCTCCAGCTGGCTATACACAAACAACCGAGAGAACCCTCAACACCTTCTTGAGGTCCCCTGTGGCTGGCAGGCAAGTGCCAGCTGTATACTCTGTGGCAGATGCCTGCTTCTCTGGCAAGGTCACCTCCATGTTTGGAGCCTTCACTTTGAGGATCCAAAGGAGGTGTCTTGCAACCTCTAGATTAATGAAACAAAACACACTTGGGATGCTTCTGATGTTCTGGGATGTCTGATGCCAGGCACACGGTCAGGCCCTGCAGAGTCAGGCTGCTGCAGTACCAAGAGACACAAAAATTTCACACTGGGTTGAAAGGCCAAGCTTTTCATGCCAGGAGCACATGTGTACCCTCTCCAAACCTCCTTCACCAGTTGAAAGCTCCAGCAAAGTCCCATGCTCTTGACCCATGCAGAGGATGCGGTTGTGGTTTATACATACCACAGCTGGCAAACTCGGAATCGTCTTCACTGAGTTCTTCACCTCCTCCTCCGTCACCTCCACCACAGTACAGTGCTCTTCCTCCAGTGGCAGGGGCTCCTCACCACCCTTGGTTAGCCATGGATACATCTGCGTGGGGAGGAACAGAGACAGCTGTAGGTCTCCCTTCTACAGCAGAGCGCTGTGGTGTTGGTGATGAGAAATAGGGGCACAGGACTAAGCTGTCGGTACTGCTCCATTTTCCACTTCTAGCGATGCACTTCAACCAGCTCCCTTGGAAATTGCTGCAATCCGGTGCCTGGCCAGATGGCATCCCCTAATGCCCAGTGCTGTCACATCCACTGCCACCAACCAGCATCTTGGAGGAACCTGGCACCCTCTGAATCAAGTTTGAAACACTTTGAAAATCTGAGTTATCTTTTTCTCTCACATGCACACATTTCATGTAGGATTACGTGTGCTCGTTACCTGGGAGAATCAAGATTGTTTATGCATCTGCACAAACAAGCGTTTAGGTGCTGAAAATGGAGTACTTGGGTCTGAGTACTGAGGCCTCTCATGCTACTGCAACGGCCTCCTCCCTACATAAACAGCGAAATAACACACCTTGCCACCTGGGCACCATGTAAACCTCTACATACCCACAAAGGAGAGAGAAGGCAGTTTCCCACCATCCCTCCCTGTCACTGCTGTGCTGCTGTGGAAGGAAGCTGATGGCAGGATGGGATGAGGGTCTCTGCTACCCACATCCAGGGCTGGATGTTTTGCCTGTCAGGGAAAGCATCCTCCAGTGTTGCTGCTAGAAATGCCTGCCTCACCCTCCAGGACGAGGAGTTTAATTAGGACAGATGCTCACTGCTTACTGCCATTCCAATGAGTTGGATGCAGATGTCCAGAGTGTTCTCCAAGGGCTTAGTGATGAGCTGCTTTACAGCACTTAATTAAGCTGTGTTTTCCAAAGATCATTAATTGTGCTTATAATAACTCTTTTCAAAGGCACATCACCACGTCCAGCTTTAAGTGAAACCAGTGCACTAAACCCTAGTCTACCTGGGGCTTGCGAATGTTTCAGCTAGAAAGAGGACTCTGTCCATCCGTTACGTTCAGTGTTCCTCATACAAAATCATTTGCTTGATTTATTTTGATGGTGAACAGCAATTCCAAAGCCAGTTGGGCAGAGCAGTTAAGGTATTTGTCCAGTCTAACCCCCTTATACAATTTTACCGCCTCCTTCCAGCTTTTGGCATGTTTACCTTCATTGGAGATTTATCAACAATAAATGATCATATATGAGAAGCAGCATTGGGCTAATGCTTGCCAGTAGAAGAAAGTTTGCAGCCACATCAGGATTTTACCTAACAAGTACAGAATATGAGGAGGGGAGTGTGAAAACATGGGAAAACAAAAAAAAAGTAACCCTGGGAGGAGGAGGAGAAGGAGGCCTAGAGCAGCCACTTAGAAATATCTAACTATGCAAGAAGCCAAAGCTCGAGCCCTGATGCCATGTGGCCTGCTATAAACTACTTCAGAGCGAAGAAGCTCCTTGGCGCTGTATGTGAATACAAATACAGAGGGTGTGTGCCATCTCCTTGTCTGGATTGCATCAGCTGCACACATCGGGCTCTCCTGTAGTCTCTAGGTTGGATTCCTCTGACCAGGGCCTTCAGTGATGGTGGAAGTCACTCCATAGCCACCTCTGCCAAGAAGCTGCTCAGCCATCATCTTACTTGGGGGAACAGCAGAGGAAAGCTACCCTTTTTCTACTGCCTCTCATGGGGTGGTTTCCTTGGTTGTGAACATGAGGAAAGCCGTGTTCAAGGCCCTGGGCTCATCCCAGAGCCCAGACTGACGCTAGAGACACGTGCTTTTCCAGCATCAAATGCAAGTCCTCAAGCACACCAAGCATTTTCAGTGCATGGCCAGCAATAAGATCCAGCACCCTGCTCTGCTCTTCTACCCAATGGGCTGTACAGGGCATATGTTTCCACATGAAGTGCCTGCAAGAGCTGCCAAGTGAAATCCCTTAAATACAGCTCCAAAGGACTTCCCACCATCACTGGCTGTGGCCTCCTGGGCATAGAGGGAAGGGACGTCACATTTTTTACTTGAAGTTCAACCTTCCTACTGTCAAGCTTTGGTGGCAAATGTGCTAGTGTTGGCGTGAGACAAAGCAAAGAAGAGTTGTGTGCCCTGCAGAGGATGCTAATGGAGCTCTGTGGAAATCTTGAGATCCTCCAGTAGGTCCAAGGCCTTGGTGAGGGGTGACAGGAGGACAGAAAGCCCATGCGAAAACAGAATGAAGCCAAACCCTGCAAGGCATTGTGCTCTACCAGGCATATTCCTCTTTTCTATTAATAAGCATCTCCCAAATAATGCTGATAGAAACAAGTGTGCTGCCTTGAGGCCTTTGACCATGCAAGCACCAGAGGAGGAACACACTTCCAGCCTCTGTAACACAGGTCCAACACTGCCAGCACACACTTTGCAGCTAGCAGTCCCCATGACAATGTCAATTCTCCCAGGGATTTGCTGAGGATCAGCCAGCTTTTGAGTAATTTTAATTTAAACAAGTAAACAAGAAAGCTTTTGTCTATATTCCCCAAGCAAGCAGCAGCAATGGAGCTGTTACATGCTGCAAAATGAGCACTCTTCCTTTTTGAGGCAGCATGCCAGAGAAAGCTCCCAAAACAAACACAAGGAACAGCTCTGCCTCATTAGAAGGTACCAAAGGAAAAACAAAATCTGCTGAGACAAAAGACTATAAGATCAATGTCCAATTTACCTTAATTTCAGGGACTGTTATCCTTGTTTCTGGATTTTTATCGAGCATACGTAGGATCAATTCCTTCAGCTCTTCACTTATCTGTGCTCTGAGTAAAGAAAACAGCAGTATACAGTTAACAAGGGAATTGTAAGTGCTCAAGGCATGCATAGTCCTTACTGCGTTACATGGTAGAGAATCTGCTCTGCTCAGAAGATATTTTCTCTGCAGACCCAGCTTGAGAAAGGAAGGTCTATTTGGCTTGGTTCCTTCTCAGGCATCACGGTCATGGCTACAGGGCTTGGTAATCCTGTTCTGCCGACTAACACAGCTACATGCTTGCAAAATGCAGGACAAGGGATCAGGTGAATGGATCTAAGGACATTTTTAAGGACAGCACATTATAGGGGAATTTCAGAGGACAGATTCTAGGACAACAATCTGTTACTGAGAGCAGAACTACAGCTGGGCTCCGATACAAGAATGGCACAACTTGATTTGCCAAACCTGCATCATGAGCAACCACATGCTGCAAGAAAAATCCCCATTTGACACTCAAGTTCCCAGCTGAGCTTGCAGGTTGCGTTAATTAAATTTCTTCTATGAACACTGATGGCAGCCAGTTCCATAACTTGGTATTTCCCCACCTGTATGGCTCAGCCTTAGGGTAACATAAGGAGGGGATGAACAGATGAGATTAACAGAAATAAATCTAATTTTTTAACACTATTTCCAAGGTCTAAATGCTAGAGCACCTGAACCCAGAAGCCACCTTATTCACACGGAGCCCTTGGTCCTGCAGTCTGCCTCTCTAGTCCAAAGGCTTCAATGACTTCTGTTGCTAATGATGCAGGCAATGTCTTTAAAACACATTTGATCTGTATGATCAAAGTGCTACCAAAATAAAATGCCAGTGTATGACAGAATTGTATTAGGCAGTTGAAAGTCGGTATCACAAATGACTTTCGAGGAGCTGTGTTTCTGCACAGAGATGGGATTTGGCAGCATAAAATGTCACTCCCCAGCAGGGTTGGATTTCAGATTGAAAACACTGATGAGGAACCAGGTGCTGTGCCCAGTTCCTCTGCACACCCCACAAGCAGAGGAGGGAATAAACTATCATAAACCTAAATGAAGACCACATCACAGTAAGGGATATTATAGTCTGATGAAAACAGAGCTGCTGTTTAATAATTTATGAATACTTTATGTGGACTTTGGTTATGGGATCTTTAACAACCAACCACAAGGAAACACTGCTTATTCAGTGGGAAGGGGCAGAAAGCGGGTTCAGTTTAAAGTCTGAACACTTTCAGAGTTGCATCAAGGGTCTGCAGTACACAGGCAATATGGCCCAGACAAGTGGAATGGCAGGATGAATCCTCAGAGGCTTCCCACTTCCTAGGCTGCACTACAGGTGACAATTTGGGTGGGAATGGAAAGAACGGTCCTGCTCTTGAGATGAGCTCCAGGCACAGAGGAACAGCTATGGGGAGTGACAGTGCATTTAGCAGGTCAGAATAAACAAGACTCTTAATGAAAGACCACACTGAGGTGTGGGTGGGATGGTGTTTTTGAAATACTTAACACCAGATCTGTGCCAGACTGGCAACGTCTTTATTTAAAATACAAGCAGTAGACTATATATAATCACCTAACATTTCTGGGCACAAGATTGATTTCTATACAACATAGGGTTAACATCATAAGGAAAAGCCCTGTAAACAGGATTGCAAAGCGTCAAGTGGGCTATGGCCAGGTGACAGACTGCATCACCCTGTCTCTGTTTTTCCTTCTCTCCATTCTGCCAGGGTGCATGCTGTACCCGATGGCATTTTTCATCTGAAAAGCCTGTGCTATCTGGAATTTCTCACAGTCATAGTCCTGTCACAGCTCTCAGGAAAATGCCAAGCATCACAGAGCTCAGCATCCATTTGGGAGTGCTGCCAGCACCATAGATAGTTTTACAGGGTGCCCGCAGGTCAGAGAACATGGTCCTGGACTTCAGCTCTTCACCTGGAGGGACTACGCAATTTCTGGCTCTCTTAATACATGTCTGGACAGAAACTTCTCCAGCTTGTTTTTCAGTTATGCCAGGATCATCAGGGTGTGAGCTAACCCCATTTACCTTGTGTCAGGCCAAGGACTCACTGACATGAATGAGAACTCCAGAGCAATAAATATTTATCCCAGCGTCTCTAAGGGAAGGGAAGGCACAATGACGCCGGTAGAGTCAGCTCCATCTCTGTCCTAAAGGTTGTCAGGAAACAGGCAATGAGTTTCCATGGATTGTCTGCAAACAGGAATGTGTCTTTTGTAGCCATGGTGAAATAAATTGAAACCAAAATATTCCTAACTGTAGCGAGGTGCTAATTCTGTGGGAGGTCAGGGTGGATCCAGTCCAGTGAATTCCAGCTTTATGTGCGTCTCTGTTACTGCCTTTATCTAACAAATAGATGCAGTTTAGACAGCCGTCAACACCCAGTAACCCTCTGCTCCTCCAACAACCTAATGAGGGGTGCAGCTTTTTTTAGGCTGGGAGAGCAGGTCACTGAGAAATCCAAATAAATCATGCAGCCAAATTACCGCTGAAGGAAATGTCTGAATGAAGAAAAGGTTCTTAGCACAACCCAGTTAGCCCATTAAATGTTAATAACTTACTGCAGAGGCAGATGGGAACAGTCACTTGTAAGCTGACTGCTAACCCAAATATATGATGGCTGAGAGAGGATGGGCTTTTTGCCAGGATCCAAGCAAGCAGAGAGAAGACTGCCAGGGAAACATAAACAATTTTTTTTTTTTTTTTGCTGCAGTGCTGTCAAGTCAAAGTCCTGTCCCGACCGCAGAGCAACCGGTGGGAACAGAGCAATGTGGCATCACCAGCCTTTGTGCTCTTAATGCCTGAAACCCGGTTAGCTGTAAAACCTCACCAATGGCACAGGGCTGGCTTGCCAGAATTGCTCCATACCCATGACTGGGGCCTGTGGTTGCCATCTAACAAGTGGCCTGACCTTGTGGCTGCAGATCCTTGGGAGGTGTGTTCCACACAGTCCTTGGTGTGGGCTCTACCAGCCTGAGTGGAGATGGCTCCATCTGAGCTATCTGCAGTGGCTGTGCTTTATAGTCAATGGAGAGGTAATTAATACAGCCCATGGAGCCTGGGGTGTGAGTCATCCCATCTAAAGCAGATGTCTAAAATAGGACAGCCTGAGTACCCATTGCTGCAGACTCAGAAGGAAGCCTGGGACTGCCAAGTCAAATTCAGTGAGCATCTCACAAAAAATTCACGTAATAGATGGTGGATACACACACGTATTGCAGTCTGCCTGACAACATCCTTCCCTTCCTCTCTAATACCAGACGTGCTTTTCATTAGAGTTTTAATTTCTTCATGCTTGTTTTAAATAAAGTCATTTTATCCCTATGTTTTTATTAGAACGAGCAATTGGGTCAAGAAGGTCAAAAATTCTTTGCCTCATTACTGTGCTGATTTGGGAAGGAAAATAAAGA
Organism: Haliaeetus albicilla; assembly: GCF_947461875.1. NCBI lineage: Eukaryota > Metazoa > Chordata > Aves > Accipitriformes > Accipitridae > Haliaeetus > Haliaeetus albicilla. The sequence continues at coordinate 8,946,421 of NC_091491.1, forward strand.
GTGCAGCTTTGGCTACTTCACCTGATCGCAACCAGGAGAAACAAATTAATCACCAACAGAAAGTCACCAGAGACCTGAAGTTGGAGGGAATGCCGAGGAGTGGCCAATACACAAAGGGGAAAGCATGGTGGCTCGGAGGCAGAGACTGAGCACACATTGAGTGTAATCATCTCCTGACAGGCTCATCTGACAAGACCACGAACACTCATTGCTCAGCAGCCCGATGCTGAACCTCCCACTGCTCAAGCAGCATGCCAGTGGCCTTGGCTCGTCCCCCTGCACCGAGCACACTTTTGTGGGTTAGAGAATGCAGTGTGACTGTGCAGCCAGCCATCCCACCTCACACAGCCCAGTAACCTCCATCACAAAGCTCTGACGGTGGCCAATATGAGTTTCCTTCACTGACCAAAGCAGGGTGGGGGGCAGCCTCTGAATATCAAATAGGTAAATTAATTTCTGTTTTTTTCATGCAAGACAAACCCATATTTTCCCGGAGTGTGTTGGAGGAGGCAGAGGCATGAGGATGCAACATGTTGTATATCTCAGGACAAGCCTTTTTCCACCAGACACTTCCCCCAGAGCTCCAAGGTAAGTCCACAGAAGCAGCAGGTGCTTACTTAGACTGAGACCAAGGTCTATAAATGACATTGCTTTTGAAAACTAAATACATTGAATCATTCCGGTGGCTACCACATGGGACAAACTTAAAATCCCAACCAAGCCATGCTTCCAGCATTCATAGGGTCAAGTAGCTGGGGCAGAACTCCCTAGACCCATACTGAAAACCCTCTGCTTCCAAAGATTTCAAGAGCCATTTCCTTTAGTCCCTGCCTGCACAACATGGACACAGGAGCAGCAGAGGCAGCTGTAATGCTTTGACAACATCTGCACAAAACCCACATGAAGGACCCAGGAGAACACAAAGCACCTCACCTGCCCTTGTCTGTCCCTCCGTGGTGACCTACCAGCATTTATGCTGCACAGTGAATAACACTGAAAACTGAACTTTATTCTACAGTAGCTGAGTAAAGTTTACTTACTCTTCTGGGAACTCTACAGGCTTGTTCTTGATCCTGTTATGAAGACCCAGAATATATTCATCTATAAAAGGGCACTGTAAAGCAAACAAAAGATTTTCCAGTTGTCAGAGATCCTGGCACTGCTTAAGCATTTGTCATTCACCTAACAGAAGTATACTGTTTGCACTCTCTTGATTTTATGCAGAGATGGAAATAAACAAAATCCCCACCCCCACCCCCAATAAATTGATTTGTTCCTTATTAAAAAAATAAACGCAGAAGAACAGCAGAGGGATCTAGGGAATACGTAACTGGATTGGGATACCCCCCTGCTCCATCCAGCCTACCAGGTGACCATGAACTACTCATTTTCCTCTCTGCTCCACTTCTACCTGCAAAATGGAGAACCTGATAGCAGCTGGCTTGTATCACTGCTTTGAGGTCTCTGTGACAAGCATCATTTGGAGCTAGGTATTACTATTAAAACACTTGGATTTCCACTTTAAATTCAGATATCTGAATTCAAAGCATATTTTTCTCCAGCACGACTTTTCACACTGGATTCATTTAGACCTAGACTCTGGCTCTTCCCACCTGGCAGGGCAGGCAGGACAGGCAGGCAGTTAACTGAGCTGCGGTGAATACTGTGGAGGATGCAGGAGCAGCATATTCACAGGCCCTATGAACACCTGCATCAAAACTGAAGGAGCAGGTATGCTTGTTTTAGTGAGCTGCTGGCGGGCCCTGCATCAGCCTGCCTGGCCAGACTAAATTATGAAATATAAAATAGATATGAAATGTACAATATTTACTGTACAGGGTCACGTGGAACAGACAAATGTATCCTTGCGCTTGGCTTTATATTCCCTCTATTTCCTCCAGTGCTTGCCACAGAAGGAAGTAATATCACCATGAGGTTATACCAAAATATAAAATCAAGGTTATATATACCCTTTCACTTGAGGATTTGGCCTAATGAGACACCGTTATAGGCAGAGGTCAGAGAATATTTTCCATCCTGACTTAGCTCAGTGATATCACACTAGCAATGGAGATAGTTCTGCCTCTGCCATCTCCCCCAGCCACTTCTCACCCCTAAGCTGGGTGCCTTATGCCTGTGTGGTGGTATCTGCAGTGGTCTGTGCTTGGACAGGAGGTTCAGGTAACGTACGTGAACACACACAGACCGCATGTACCTGCTGCACTGCTCGCCCTGGGAGAACACAGGTGGGACAAAGGGCTTCTGGCCACAGGAGAGGGAAAAGCCATGACAGGACATGTAGTTTGCAGAAGGCAGCGCTGAAGAGCTGGCTCTGCTAAAGTGGCCTCCATCTGGCCCAGGTCAGGTCTGGCAGACACAGCTTTCTGTAATCTGGATTGCTAAAGTGCTGCAGTGGCTTGGGATCAAACCTATGCCTCTCTCCATGCTCTATCTGGCTTGTTTCTAAATACAAGCAATATGGATAACTCCTCAACAAACTACTGATGGTGCTCTGGGTTTGTAGCACAAACAACTGCTCTCAGTACAGGGGCCAACTCTAGAAACCATCCTTTCCACAGATCACAACGTCAGCCCCTTCTCATTCACAGGGTGATTTGGGAAAACAAGAGCTTGCAGAAGGTAGGTCTTTGTTTCTAGTATTTGCCTTTATTTGGAAAGGAATGAGTCAAAAGGCAGACAGGCAGACGCTCTCGTGCAGGGGTCCAGCATCTGAAAGCCAGCTTACCTTCCCGTAAACAAAGCAGTACAGGGTAATTCCCATGGCCCATACATCAAGTGCCTGAAAGAAAGCATGTGCAGGCAGTAAATGAGACACAACACAGAGATCATCTGAATGAGCTGGATTTTCCCACCGACTCACAGAATATTTTACCATTTTCTATTTTATTGTGCAGACTCTCTCTGAAGTTGGGGTCCTAAAGGCATCTGTAGCGTGTCTGGGGAATGAGGACTGTGCTGGGCCGGACACTGCCACCCTTGTCCTTGCTGTGGAGCGCAGTGACCAGCAAGCAACACCTTCTTACAGGAGATGACACCATTCAGGGCTGAACATCAAAGAGGAGCTGAACCTCAAAAGTCTTCTTCCAGGCAAAAAAAACCACACTAGACCCTATCCCCACACCTGCAACACTGCGCTTCACAGTGCCCCTCACTTTCAGGGGATCAAGACACGACCTTGGTGTCCAGCAGCCCCCTGTGCCTCTGGATTATTTTGGAAAGGAATCAGGAGTTTCCTCCTTTCCCTTTGGACAGGGAAAGGGTTCTAACATGGCTCCTGTCTGGGCAGGGATCCACAGCAAAGTCTGTCTGCCAGCTGCACAGAACAACCACTGTGAGTTTTGCCTGGACCGAACACAGAATTAAGAGCTTCAGTTTTACTTAATAACAACCCTAATTTGCATCACAATCCCTGGGTGGGCAACACACAAAGGATGCAGATGTGGTGCTGTCCCTTGTGCCATGCCTGGGGCTCCCAGGAGACATCAGCTGTGAGCAAAGACCTACCTTTCCACTGAAACTTTTGCCAGTGTCTGAAATGGCCTCCGGTGCCATGAAGGCTGGTGTCCCTGCCGTGCTGGAAAGCTGGGCATCGTTCCCTTCAAATTGATTGCTGACTCCAAAATCAGCGATTTTGACATGCCCATCATCTCCTAAGAGCAAGTTGGAAGGCTTGATGTCCCGGTGAATGATCTTCTGGTAGTGCACTAAAAAAAAAAAAAAAAAAGGCAAAACAGGAGCATGGTCTGCCATGGCAGCCAACACACCCAGGGGAAACCTTTCCAGGAGGACGAAAATAAAGGTGCAAGCTCAGGCACCCCACTCAAAGCTGCTGCTGGATATGTAATATAATGTAGTAGAAGTGCCATTTCCTATTGCCATTCCTTTTTGGTGTCTCACTGGGATGTACACTGGAGTACAACACTCAGAAACACATCTGTCACCAGTAATTGTGCAAAGAATGGATGTGAACCCAGAAACAGCCCAGCCAGCAGGACCGAGCAGAGCTGTTAGAGAAGGAAACCACTCAAATCCTGCAGATTTACTTAGACTTATTGGACCAGCTGATGGGTTGGGCAACTTGCTGTATTAAAGGTTTATGGGATCCAAATAAAGACGTTTATTTTTAATTTGTTTATTTTGAAACTGCAGTACCATAAAGCTAATCAAAAGGGGCAGAACCACAGGCAGAATGAAACAGCCCAGAGGAGATATTTAGGCAGCTAGCAGCTGAGTGCCAAGTCCAGCCAACAGCTCAGAAATCAGTGCATATTTCCAACTCAAAAGATGCCTCTGACCATGGAGCAATCACCAGCCGGTTGGTGCTAGCACCCCTGAAAAGGTGCTCTCTCTCTAGCCATGCTTCGCAATAGCGCCCATGAATAGAGATACAACCTCAACTTGTTTCGCATCACCCCAAATCCCCACCACCACACAAAGCTGCCAGCCACTCCAACCACCCTCGCACCCAGAGCCATGGCCAAACCTTTGCCACAGAGCCCTTCAGAGAGATGGCTGTTTCTATGTGTTGCACTTCACGAGGCCAACTGTGGGCACCAGCTGAAGTGCTTGTGCATCAAAAATGAAAGAAACCCTTGCAAAGAGCTTGGAGGCTGAGATGCACTGAAAACAACAACAAAAAAATCCCTCTTGTTACAAGCTATCTGGGAAGCAATATTGCAGTTGCAAGAAAGCCACTTCTGGGCCACTGAGTGAAGCAGGGAGTTGTAGGAAAGTGGCTGACTTCTCAGGAACTTGGAGGACAAATATAAAAATCAAAAAAACAACTTTCAGAACACAAAATGACCCCAGAAGCAGAACTGTAGAAAACCCAAGAGACTTTACTGAATAAGAGAGGAAATCGTTTAAGTCTTGACCACACTTCCCAGGGGAACAGGACCTCTCAGCCTCCCTCCTCCCCCAGCCCCAACCACCATCTTCACATTTCCTTCTTGCAAATGGAGCATGTTTGGTTTTATACCTCCCCATGAGCACTTTTCATATCTCCTAGAAAACATGCAATTGGGTGGGGGAAAATGCTGGTCTAACCCTCTCCTGCTTTACGAACCTGGTCAACAGGTTGCCACAAAAGCAGCCTGCCCTACAGAACATCCCAGCTTGTGTTTTAGGTCCAAGAAAGAACAAACTTCACGTAACTGTTCTGCTCTTTTCAAGCCAGCTTTCCAGCAGGCTGTGCCTGAGGAGGGGAAGTCATGCTTGCAGATACTTTTTCTGCAAGGACCTCTCAGTTTAAAGCACTGCTGGGTGATGCTGTCCTTGGCACATTAAAGAGCTGATCCGGAGACCCAGCAGACAAAAACTTGCTGGAGAGCACCGGCACTTACATCCTCTTCCAGATGTGCAGCAACTGTGTGGCCACGCTGTGATGTGAGCCAGTTAACGCTGTAACAGCCCAGCTAGACAGTCAGGATAAACACTGAAAACCCTGCAACAACAGTAATTATGAGGAGACATCTGCTCCACAGCAAAGCTGGTGGCAAGCTGACATTTCATTATGGTAATATAGGAAGAGCAAAACACAGTGAGGGAGGGAGCGAAGTTGTCCTTCAGGAGATGATGAGCTGCCTTTCAGGCAGGTGTCTGGTATCATGCCTGATACCACAGGGCTAAGATTCCCAATGCCTCTAAAAAAAACACAGGCCACAAATATACGTGGGCCATACAAATACATCCCTGGGGCTAAGTCTGTGGAAACTGAGGGAGTTACACTAAAATTTATTTCGTAAAACACATCCTCTGCCTTTGCACAATCTAACAAAAGTAGAGGAAAAATGCGGGCCGTTTGCCAGATGCTCTGTGTTTGTTCAGTGCCCATCTCAGCCTGGTATCCAGCAGGTCTGGGCACTGCTGGCTGTTAGGCACAGGAGCAATATGAATGTTGAAAAAAGAAATAAGAAACACATTCCTTACAAAAATCAAAGCCATCAAACACTGGGATAATAAACATTTGCGCTTCCCAGACCAGAATATCTATGTGCTTGATGTGAGCGTTAGGGACAGTGACAGTCTGACCTCGACTGATCAGGGGAGAAAATTAGAAGTGCCTGCAGGGCAGAGGAGCACAGGCTGCGCTTTCAGAAGTGAGCCCGACATGTCCCAGGGCTTTGCAATGCAATGTCAGCCAGGTGCTTCTGCAAACCTGGCACGCAGTTTAAATAATAACAAACCAGGATGGGAAGAAGACAGGTGCAGAGGGGAAGTGGCTGGCCAGGTCAGGAGCAGCAGTGCTGGGAGCAGTGTCCAACCCACGCACCATGCTGCTTTGCCGTGCTGTTTGGGTGACAGTAGTGAAAGTCTTGTGCCAGCTGGCTCGAAAGACTTCTCTTATCTGCAAATCCCCTCCCCCATCCAGCTGCCTTGTGCAGAGGCAATAGCCCTGAAGGGAGAAGGATGGGGGACAGGAATTGTGCACCGAGCACCATCTGGTGTAACTGAATGAGGTTCCATCACAGCTACAAAAATTGTAAGAGCAAGAGCTCACATCTGCCAAGAAATGATTTGGTGTGGAGCTGCTAACCTGATGAAAGCAACCTGAAATCCCTTGTCTGCTCTGAAGAAACACAATTCTTAAAGTCTTAGTCTGCCAGCTGCTGTGGGCCTCCTCCCCTGCACAGCTATCCAAAGTGGGCTTCAGGCTTCAAAATGCACGGTCTTATCCTCTCCTGTGCTGTGCCTTGCCACTGGTACAGTTCAGTACAACACAAGGCTGCAGAAAGAAGAGTAAAAGATTCCCCCGAAATCATTCCCAAGTCCATATGTAGGCAATAGAAAAAAACTGGCTTCTTTGAGAGCTACAGAAAGGAAGCAGGACTGCTCATCTGCAGGACATCAACACAACTAAGCTCAGAAAACTTTCCAACCCACCAACTTCTGCTGCAAGTCCAGATCTCTCGCAGATAACGCATTGCAGGGAGAAGGGCAGGGAACAATTAATTCAGCAGGGCTGGCCAAAGGCTGACTGGCCAAGTGGCAGGACATGCCTGCAGTGACACAAGCATCACTGCCACACACTGAGAAAGGAGCCTGGGGACAGAGCTGTCTTGCAGGAAAGGTACTTGTTAAACCAGCGTGATCTGCATTCCCAGCATGACACACAGAGGAAAAGATGGTGTTATCCCTGCAGAACTCCAGAGGGAGAGCTAAGCATCTCAGAAATAAAAGCTTACCACTAATGACACCCTCCACACTGCTAATGACTGTACAGAAGGGACAATGGCACAAGGAGCATGCAACCCACAGAGCCACCCAAGGGGAGCAGGTGACAGACATAGTCAAACACAACCACCAGCTCAAATTAACCCTCTAATTTCACCAGCCTGAGGCATCTGGGAGCAAGCTTCTTCCCTCTGCAGATGTAAGAGCAGGAGGCAGGAAAGGCACCTTCATTAGGATTGCTATTCAATGTCACTGGAAGCCAGGACCAGAGGTCCCATAAAAAAAAACACTTGTCCTGTCCTTGGGATTAAGGACACATTGCAACACAGCCGCTAGCAAACAGGAGCAGGGCTGCATCAGGCACAGAAGAAAAGGAAAAGCACTTTCAACATCTGAATAAAAACCTCAAATGTGCTTTAAAGAAACACAACCAAAATAACTATCTGTATTGCTGCACCTAAGCTTGTTTCATGAGGGTTTGGGGATTATTCTTCTTTTAAACTAACCCATGATCTCCCCTTAGTTCCCTTCATGGGCAACTGGGACCCCTAAGCAGAGTCCGTGCCTTTGAGGGAACTTCCAGCTACTCTGTGCCCTGCTCAAAGAGACTGGCCACAGCAAGGCATTAGGGTTTTTTTGCTTGTGACATTACAGAAACGGTCACAAAGCTGGCAGGCATCAGCCCTGGCGAGACTGCCCTCAGACCCACGCTGTCCAGCCATGGGGACGTGGCTGCTGGATGCACGCAGCCTTGGGAAGGACCATCCCATTAGTGCTCCTCTCCCAGGCACTATGCACCACACACACACAAGGTGGGCATCTACAACCAAAAAAACCCTCAGTCCCATGCAAATGTACCTGTCTGCATACCTCCCACGGTTAAAACTGATGCTGAGCTGGCCAAAGCAGAGCACTTTACTGAGACTGCTTTGACAAACTGACAAAATGGTTCCACTTGTTGCTTTTGCCTGGAAAGGATTTTGCTCTAAAAGCAGAGGTCAGCAGCTCACTGGAACAACTTCCCTCGGCTCCAAGATGCTCTGTACTTCCTGTGCTGACAGACCCGATTCAAAGAATAGATCAATACCTCTTCACAATGAAAATGAAACAATGTAGGATATTACAGACCCCTTAGGAGAAAGTCTGATTGTGCAGCGCTCTGTTAAATTCGGTTTTATTAGACCCATCCTTCACTTCTGTGGAAAGGTAACAGTATTTCAGGTCTATTTGCATCTGAATAACAATCCCATGGATTTCTAGAGCATCCTCTAGGCAAAGATCCCAAAGCACATTAGAAATACCTGTTTGCTAAGCATTGCAGCCACCCCATGAATGCAGCAGGTATGACAGGTGAGGGCACATGTATTATGTTTTCATCACAATTTGTGTTAGAAAGCCTGACCAGGCACATCCGAAGTTGGATTCAGTCAAACGCTAGAGCCCTGGGGTGCTCAGAAACAAGGGAAATCATGCCTAAAAGTCTAGACTGTCTCTTGACTGTGGGCATGGAGCACAGGCACCTAAGAAAAGCCTGCTGAAGGCTGCTGCTATGTGGTAGAGAAATACAACCTCAGAGGAGGATTCAGAGCACTCAGTGTGTGAGCAGCAGTTAGGAAAGGACCATCTTCCTCTGCCCCTCTTGATTTCAGACAGAGCCTCTAGCAGGTATGCTGCACCTACTGCCTATAGCAGCTGGGAGGAACCCATACTCGGGTGTTCAAATTTGAACCCGTATGAAACAACGACCCAAAATAAAAGGTCTCCTTGAAAATCTGGCTTTTCAGGACTTTGTTTTGGTTTTCTGTTACGATGTATTTTAAGTCAGTTGGTATTAGCAGCATGGATACAATAGTTCAGGTGTTTAATGTACAAAGCAGAGAAATCCAGAGTTTCTCAGAGCAATGAGGATGTGGGGTGTGCTGTGCTGGGGCTGCCTGCTTCTCCTGCCTTCACACCTTCCCAACAGGGGCAGAAAAGAGCACCCAACAACTTCATGAAAAGCTACCCGTGACCTTGCAGCTGGTCCTTATGGCAGACCTTGTCCCAGGATGAACTCTCTGAAAGCCCCTCCAGCTGCACACCTGGATTACTCGCATCCTTTCAACAGTTTCAGGCAGTCTGCACCCACTTCTCCCGTAGCTTCATCAGTACCACAAACATGGTTTCTCACCTTGGTCCTAGACAACAAGATAGCGTGCCTGTCAGACCTACCCAGTTGTATTCTGCTGTCTAGACACCTCTGAGTCTGCAAACAATCTTGGTGTTGACTGTCCAAGGAACGAGCAGCTAGCTTGTACTTCCAGGTGACAAAACATGACCATTTAGGACACCGCTTTGGCACACGCCGAACATCATCTCTGTGAAAAGCCAGCAGGTGATGTGGGAATGGTATTAAAAGAAAGCACAGGTTTACGTGCCTCTGAACGGGGGTCAGCGTCCCTGCAGAACCAAGCTTGCAATATAGTCAGAGCCAAACGACTTCAATAACCACAAAATGAAACTCTTGCAGAAAGCCAGTACTCCAAGTATTATCACTGCTGTTAGCACACAGTGCCCCTGAGAGGATCTCACCGCTCGGCTGTACCCCAGCCACTTGGAAAGGTATGGGGCAAGACCAAGGTCCTAGAGCATCACGGCTGTAAACGGTGCCATGGCTTACAGATCCTGCAGCACTCATATTGCAAAGCAGCATTCAGGCAGGGGTGAATCTTCAGTGGCTGTGGTACAGTAGATGGGACTGGAGAATGGGGCAGATTTTGGGGAGGATCTCTGCTGCTGGGCCAGCTGGCTCCTCTCTGTGCGTGCAGCGCACAGCCCTGCCTGGGGTCTCCGCAGGTCTCCTGCTGCTCTGCCTCCCTGCTCCTTCACTGCTTGTTAGCAAAGCCCCACTGAGCATGTAATTTCTTTCTGTTCAATCCCTTGGCTGTCTTCAGTGGGACAAGCCAGTTTTTTCACAACATGCAACTCATTTCACAAATGCTCCTCATTTCCAGGTACCGCAGGCTATTCGGAGACTAACTAGGCTTTCCTTTTCATTCAGAAGCAAATGCCTGGGAACTGTCTGCCTAGATTAACAGCCAGTGAAGACCAAGAGGGAGCAGATATAAAAGTGCTAGAAAAAGATTGTTCCCTGGTCCTTTAAAAAAGGTGCCTTTCACTGCATTCCCTTCTGGAAACCTTAGAGCTCCAGCAGGTTAATACCAACTTGCTAAAAGCTAATTTAAAAATTATACATATAAAATTTTGCAATGCACTGACACATCCTGCTATTTACTGAGGCCCATGCTGAATTATACTTGATTAAAACCAGAATCCCATTCCTATTCAAGGGCAAAAGCAATCCATATGGTGCTACTGCAGAGTCTGCTTAGTATTACTCTCGCATCACCCCTGTAGCAAAGAAATGATTTAACACCCTCCCAAAGAAACTGCTGCACCACCATTCAGAGCTTAAAACAGAAGGCTGCTCTTTGTATCAAGCCTCTGTACTTGTCTGCAGTGCTCCACCAAGGAAGAGCCAGAGGACACGGACATAGTGGGCTGTGCCAGGGGAACACCTTCCCTCCCATGCTTAGCTCATTGCAAGGGTTTCGTGTAGCAGCTGGGGTGAGGATCCCAGCTCTGATTTTCTCAGCTCTGTTCACTATTTTGCCACTCTTTTGCTGCATCCATCAAACTTCTGCCACTTGAACATATTGCTTAAGCCCAGGTTTTACAAAGGGAGATCCCAACACCCAGCACTCCCCAGCCCTTTTTGAAGGGTTCAGCTTCCATTGGTGCTCCATCTTCAGCATCTGGCTGACCATCGCCCTCCTGGCAGAAGGGACAGGTATGGGATACTGCCAGTAGGAAGAAATGAGGAAGAGAAAGAAGAGGTAGCCCTGCCAAAGGCTGCCCTTTTACACCTGTCCTCCAACCCATGGGAGCACATCATATATCAACAGTCAGAGAACACACAGAGCTTCTTGCCATGGCTACACACGTGCCAACATTCAAGGGCCCACTGGGAAAGTGGGGAGCAGGACACGTGCAGCAAGTACTGCCAAAACAATCTGCACAGTCTGTGCCATGGGCTGCTTCTAACCCCAAGCACAATCACTTATGTAACTGCATTAAACAATGACAACAAAAATCAAAGTGCTTGCTCTTTCTTAAGAGGCTCTAGCACATCTCTCTGATCTGCTCCACCAGCTAATTACTCTCACTCTTACACAAAGTCCTCATCGATCAGTATCAGCAACACTTGCAGCTATGTGAAAGGTTTTTTGTTTGTTTTTTTAATCATCTGAACAGAGCTTGTCTGCATGTGATAAAGCACAAGCCAGTCCGTCTTCTCCTGGCGGTGTCATTTATAACACCCAGCACCTTGCAGCTGTAGTTGCAGTTGAGAGCCCTCACATCAACATGCTCCATTTTGAGGGGCTCTGAACTTGCACAGGCAAGAGGCCAGAGCAAAGAACGAGCAGGTCCCCATTTCCCACATGGGAATGGAGGCACAGATGGATCAAGTAGCTTGCTGGGAATCACAGTAGAACAGGCAGCAGCTCCATCACAGACTCACGTACCAGCTCCGCTGGCCCACGCCAACATGAGGTCTGTGGAACCCACCTCTGCCAAGAGCCAAACAGGACCAAACCCATCTACACCACTGATGCTTCAAGCACACCTGCCCCAAGCTTACGCTCCAGTAGATATTCTTCAGAAGAGACAAGCCTGTGTTGACTCAGTTGTTGATTTATTTGCTTAAATTTCCTTTTAAGACAATGGAGATTATACTCACATATCAATGATGAAGTAGATTAAGCCTTATCCCAGAAAAGCCAGCTTTGATCTGCATGTCAGGCACTTTGTTATTGCTCCAGGCTTAGCGTGCAGGGCTCCAGAGCATCGCAGGCATTCATACAGCTGCCCTGCAGAGAACTGCTGCTGGAAAGGTAACTCCAACTGCTTTAGCTGCATGTCATGACCCCTTCAACCTAAGAGCTCAGAAAAGACAAGGATGCCTCTGCAGAGGGGACCAGAATTGCCACCCTTAGTTTCCCTAGGCACAGTTGCAGGAGGGAAATTGTGCATTTTCTACAGATGATGCAGGAAATAATGTTTTGTCTTCCTTTCAGCCACACTGACAGCAACAGTTTCAGCTTCTTGTGAGCTGGATAAAATACTGAGCTTGCAGCTAAACAGCAGAAGGGACAATTGCTGTGCTTCATCTTGACTGTGCAAGTCAGCAGGGTTTTCCCCTGGGTCAAGCTTGCGCGCGTGTTCTGCGCTGTCTGCTCCCGGCTAGTGTCACAGCCAGGCTACCTGCTTAGACAGACCTTCCGTTTGCTTATTCTTATTCCTTACTTAGGCTCTTACTAAATGAAGCTATTTGTGTCCCAATTCTAAAGCCAAACTGGGATAGCTGCCTGGCATATCCCTCATGTCTTTTGATGGAGTATGCTTCTCCCTCACAACCTCTCCTGCAGCTCCCACATACATCCCCTGCCACTGGAGAAAAGTTTAAGGCATCTACTCCTTGTGTTGAACCAAACATCTGCTCACATCAAGGAAAATATTTCTGGCCAGCAGACAGCAGCCTGACACTGGAGGAAAATCCTCCTGCTACACGCTTCACCTGGTACTGGTTTCCACTGTTCATCTGCCAAAGCAAACTGGCATGACACCAAATTCACCTTCACTCAAACCCATTTACTGTGCAGTTATTAAATATAAGTCACCACTGAGTCAATCCAGAAAGAAATTTAACTGTCTTTAAGAAGTCAAACCTGTATTCAGGTATCGCCATATCCAAGATATCTGAAGTGAAACAGCAGAATATGTCTTTGCCCAGCAAACCTGTAGGCTTTGTTGGGGGAGGAATATGTCAACTCCTGCAGTATTTTCAGCCAAATTTACTGTAGAAGACAACTCTGCAATACTGTCGTACTCCCAACTAACAAGGCTTGGGGGGGCTCCAGGACTGCTAGCTTTTTCTAACTGATGGTCAAAGGGGTGGAAGGACACTTGACACAGACAAGAACTCTGCGGTCTTGAAAAAGGCACCCATGAGGATGTGACAAAGGTCAATAACGCAGGGGTGGCACAGAGAGGGCATGATTGTTCCTAGTCACTTCTGGCATCAGCTGAAACCTGCAGGATCAGACTCAACCCCGAATGGGAACTGCTCCCCACAGCATGTAAATTAGGAGGTAACAGACATTGAAGATTTACACAAGTTTAAAAAGGGATTGACAAATGAATGGAACCATATTAGAGGCCATTAAATACAAAGACAAAACCACTGGCTGAGGAAATACCTGGGCCACTGATCTCAGGGTGCTGGAAGGCATGCTGCAGGGTGCACAGCTGGATGCCTGCATGGCCAGCACAGCTGGACGCCAGCCTGGCCAGCACTGCTGGTGCGTCCCAGCTGCAAGGCACTCTGGGCTGACCTGCAGCTGCCTGGCTTTGCCGGGCAGCACCGTATTCACCTCCCGGCTTTCAGGATTGACTCCTGCTGCAGCTGCTAACTCCTTCAGTGACTATTCGCTATCCAGCACATCCATTTCTGCCAAGTGTCATTGGGAAACCAATGTTTGCCTTACCAGAAGGGAGACTGAAGCTTAAATAACCCCAGATAAGCACTACTAGAGGGAAGTTACAAGTGGAAAGGGAGGTAATTGCATGTATCCTCAATTCACAGAGATGCTTAAGCACGTGCTTTAGTTAATGACACAAATAATCCAGCAGAACTTTTCCATCCAAAGCACTTAAGTACATTGTGAAATTACCACTCCAGTGGTACTTACAATACGCAGATGACAGCCTACCTCTCCAGTTCACGAGCGTGCGCGTGCAATGCCGTAAGTACTGGGGAAGTCTTGCAAGTGGGAGTAAAAGCACTTTCCTTCATAGGCCCCATTTCACCAGGATGGGAATTAAAGTTTGCATGTGCTCAAATAACTCCTGACATAGTCCCCACAACAGAGCCCAGGTCTAAGACAGGCATACAAAAACAGAACATGTGAACCAGTAATATTACCACACTTTAGCTCAAAATATTTTCCCAGCAGTTTGTGGGCCAGAGGAAGGGATACTCTACAATGGGCAGATCTCCCCAACTCTCAGTCCTTGAACCTGCCTCTGTTTCTTCATTGCTCAGTGAATGAGGCTGGGACCATGCATATATCAAAGTACACTTCCCAGAAACATATGAAACCCAGAAACCCAGCCAAAAGCAGTCAACAAAGCAAGGTGGCACTGTGCCATTGCCTGAATGGAGTTCTCGGCTCTCTCCAGGACATCTGTCCCTGCCTCCCACGGTGCCTAAGCCAGGCTTCCCACCCAGCATGGGATATTTCTGCTCTCATCACACTGACCACTGCCTCCCTCCAAACACTTCTCCCCAGAGCCAGCCCTCTTGCAGAAGGCCTCCACCCCAGGCAAGCATCATGAATAACCAGTGGAGACCAGTCCTCACGGACACGCAGAGGCCATGGACAGTGTGCCACCACTGTTAATTTAAAAGGTCAGCCCACGACTCTCACCAGCTTAGCTCCTGTGGCCCCTTCCTGCTCACCACAGATCATTAGCACCAAGGGTAGCACACTGGCCTGGATTAACGCCTTGCAGGCTCTGACAGTAACCCAGTTTGCAACTTCTAATTTAATAAAACCCAACCAGCAATGATGCATTTGCTGTTGTGATGACTGCAAGCTTCAAGCAGCTGCATGGTTATCGAGTCTCCCAAATTATATAACAATTATGTATGCTTACATTAAAATTACCTTGCAATCTCTAGATTGCCTGGCAACACTTTTCCTTCAGCATGCACAGACGGTGAGCTTTTTCTCTTAATTACATAATCATTACCACGCATTACACAGGAGTTCTGAGAGAACACTATTTTTAACTTTTATTCGCTAATAAAATAAGTGGTTACTCAATAGGCCAAAATAAAGCATCCTGTTGTTCCTGTTGCTGGGAGTGCTTGGGCATCCTATAATATATTGCCCAGTTTCACTCCCTCTGCCTAGGACTACCCACAGCTTACTACTACTTTTTAAATTTATTTTTTTTTAAACTATCTTCTAAACTTGAAGTTTCTTCTGAGCAGGAACTATTATGCCAGCAGCATCCAGCATAGCAGAGGTTGGATCCCCCAGCTGAGGCATACAGGTTCCGCTATAATGTGAATGCTAATGAAAATTAAAGACCAGCAGTCTTCACCCTTCAAACTCTACTGAAAAACAGTCTTGAGCTTCCCATTCATGTATACATTTCCACCAACTTTCTGGGGTGACCTGACTGATTTTGGCAGCACCTGGAAGCTTCTGGACTGTCACAGACTTGCAAACATTGACTTTCTCCCACCTACTGGTTTTAGACAAAAAATGAGGTGGTGTTGCATTTCAATGTGGAGATGGACCAGGGCACTGTAAACCACCTTCCACTTTCTTGGCAAGGTCCATCAAGCTCAGAGACTCTGCAGGTGTTTGAAATCAGGTGAGTCTTCAACAAAAGCCTTGTAGAAGTTTGCTCTGGCTCTGAGGAGCTGCTGAGCTTGCAGGGGCCACCAGAGATTGGTGAAATTAAGGCAGACATGGCTCAAAGCACTGCAGTAGCACGAAATGTTACTTTTGAGTTTGACCTATCTACACATTGGCTTTTTGAAAGCACATTTGAAACAATTCCCTCTGGTTTGTGAAAGAAGCAGGTATTTATTTCCTAAGGTTGAAACAGCTGGAAAAAAACCTCACCTTGGACTAAACAGGGAGGGCGATGCAGCTCTGTCTTGCACACGGTCTGACCTTTCACGCTTTGCACTGCTCATTGAGTGGGGATGACAATCACTTGCTCAAGTGTCCTTGTCCCTCCCTCTACCCTGCCTTCAGATTTGCCATCAAAACCATGCATTTGCACTGCCAAAGTAAGCCAGGTTTATAAAAGTTTGTCACACCTGAGAGATGCCAAGCTAACCTAGATCAGTCTCGGAGAACCTGGCACAGCGCAGCTACCTCTGCCGTCAGGTCAGCACGGTGACAACCTCAGGGACAACGTGGACAAGCTGCTGGAGAAGAGACGAGGATAGAAGAGAGCCAAACCAAAGGCCCACCTACCCCAGCACGCCATCTCCTGCCAGGGTCAATAGCTTGGGGAAAAGCACCAGGCAGAGAGATGTAACACCTGCAGTACCCACACTTCCCGCTTTAGGCAGCTCAATGGCAAACTCTGCCTGTATCCTCATATTTCATCATCCTTGATATGCCTTTCCTCTATAGATCTGTCTAATCACTTGGAGCCCATTTAGTTCTGGCATCTGCTATCTCTCTAACACTGAATTTCACAGTTTAATTACATGCTACGTGAAAGAGTAATTCCTTCTGGTTTAAACTGGCTACCTGAGTATTTTGTTTGCTACCCCTTAGTTCTTGTGTTGTTAGAGACAGAGAAGATTCATTCCCTGTTCATCGCTTCTCTGACACTTAGGATTTTATAAGCCTCTGTCATATCACCCTTTCCCATGATAATTTTCAAATCCTAAGAGCTTTGGTCTTATCTCTGTACAGAAGATGTTCCATGTCTGTACATAAGATGTTCCAGGACCATCCTGATCACCCTTCTCAGGTCTTTTTCAGTTCTAGAGAGCTGTTTCTAAGACAGGGTGAGCAGAGTTGTACAAAATAATCAAGATACTCCTTGCCTGCACCTAAGAGCTCTTACAGATCCAAATAACTGTATAATGACATTTTCTGTTTTCTTTTCTATTTCATTCCCAATAATTCCCCAAATCTTGTTAGCTTTGTTGAATGTCACTAAGTAATGGGCTGGCATTTTCAAGAGAACTATCCAGAATGAAGTCTGAGTGAGAACATCTAATTTAGAGCAGTCACGATGTACATATTTTTAGTGTTGTTTCTCCCCCTCATGCATTACCCTGCAGTCAGCAACAAGAATTTTTATCTGTCATTTTATCATGCCATCACTTGCTATCATGGCATCTTCCTGCCAGTCTTCGCAGTCAGTTCTAACAATGACTATCCTGAATAACTAGATGTCATCACCAACCTCTCTTATTGTACTCTACCCTTTTTCTGGTCATTTAGGAATATATTGAACAACGCAGGCCACACTATAGATTCCTGTTTAACTGCACTAGTGACTTTTCTCCATTGCGAAAGCTTTACTCCTACCTTCCTGATTGTCTAGTTATTAATCCACAAGAGGCCATCCAACCAAAGAGACTTATGAGCTTCTTTATGAGCTACTGTTAATGGATCTAATCAAAAGCTGTTTGGTAATCAAAACACAACGTAGTAACAGAATCACCTTATCTACATGTTCGTTGTCTCCTCTGGAAAACTAATAGATCTGTGAGGTGTGAATTGCCTCTGCGAAAGCTGTATTGACTCTTCCTTACATTCAGCTGTCCAACCATGGTCAATCCTTTAGTGCATCAGTATGCAGAGAAAGCGGTCAATGATGAGATCATTAAACTCTATGGAAGGCTGTCTGCAAAGAGGACAGCAGAATCAAACAGACACAAACGCAGCTCACCAGCAGTTTGACAATGTGCCCAGCTGGTACAGAACTAGTAACTGCAGACCAGCTGACTCATGCGTATCTCTTGCATATGAGACCATGCTACGTGGGTCCCCGTCAGCACCCTGTACATGAACTGCTCCAGTGCAAGCAGTAGAGTTGAGGATAAAGGCAGGGACCTAAGGTGAGCAAGCAGCAGGGGATCCGAGCTGTGCCTTCTGACTTGGTGACAATGCTGGTAGGAGGCTCAGGAGTGGGAATGTGCAGTGTAATGTTGACACAGCATGGGAGCAGTGCCAGCTACCAGCGCCACACCACACCAAAGCACCAGGCTTTCTGACCCACACCCCACTGCATGGTAGGGATGTGTCCTGTACCATAAATGCCCAGCTCTACTGTGCTTGCTACTTGCAGAAGTCTGTCTTACAGAAAAGAAAGAAACCAGCAATTTCATGGGTATCCTCCCACTGCTGGCACAGGTCAGAAGAGAAGCCCAGCCATGAAGCCTGCAGCACAAGGTCTGCAGATCAGCAGTGAGAAAAACTCACCATCTGACAGACTCACAGCCCCTGCTACGGAGAGCAAGAGGTTACGTGGACGTGCCAGCTCTGCTAAGAATCCATGAGGGGAAACACCAGCCAGCCCTCGCTGCTCCTCAGGGCCCATGCTCACAAGATACTAGCACACAGACCGCTCTACCTTGTGTCTTCAATTCAGGGACCCCTGTCGTCCCACGCCTGCCAGGTTCAGGCCAGCAGGGACATGTCCACTACAATGGGGCTGGAAAAATCCCCACTGTCATTTACAGACCTATCATGGCCTTCTTGTACTCTTCAGGACAGGCCCTCAGCAAAGAATCTGGCCTCAGCCACACTGGGAGAAGACTTACCAGAAAAAGGTGACGATAACCAAATAGGCTACAAAGAGGAACCCTGCTGCTGGAGTCTTCAGACAGAACACACTTGAGTCGCCACCTCCCTGAGAGGGCACAGCAGTGCTGGGCTCTCATCACCCAGCAGCCCTAAGCGACAAGGAGTCACTCAGACTGATGCTGCAGAGGGAGTGGACAAGGACAGACACCCTCCCCATGCCGCTCACCAGCTCTCCCCATGACCAGCACTTGCCCTGCTAAGCTACAGACAGAAATTTGTTCCAGCTGAAGCTAACTAATTTAGTCCATGTCACTGCAAACACCTGTTTTCTGGCCTTGCGATTGCCTTAAAAGAGGCTCTCCAAAAAGAGATAAATGGAAGAAAAAAGGAAGCCACTATTTTCCTAACATCCTTTCTAAGGAATGCCTGCTCCCAGCATCTGTGGTACTGCCTGGGTAAAATCTGAGCTGAGTGGGGCCACCACCAACTGCAAACCTCATCACATGCAATTAGAGGGGACCTCACTCAACTGACAGCCCACCAGAGTCGAAAGGCTTCTCCCCAGCCGAGCAGGAGGCCGATGCACATGCTCTGCAAAGCTGCTGTCAGTGCTGGTGGTACTCACAGTACTCAATGCCCAAGACGATGTCTCGGAAGTAAAGCCGAGCCTGCTCCTCGCTGAAGGGCTGGTCACTTGGTACCTCCATGACAGGCCTGTTAGGAAGAGGGAAAGTAACTAAGTACTTTGCAGAATGGCAGTAACACTCCTTGCTGGAGGAGTTTCATGTTCTCCATCACCATGTCACCAGCACTGATGGCCAGGCTGCCAAGAGGTTCTGCGTGCTGTGACACAGGATGGAGGTGTAGCCATCCTTTCTGGATGTGGTGACACCTAGGTTAGTGAGCTCGGCTAGCAGTGATGGGTGGCTTTGCACAATCCCTGAGCCAGCAAGAGCCACAGAGCCCTCGTCAACATCAGGATTAACTGCTGCTGTGTGCAGCAAACACAAAATAAGGTAAACACTATTTACTGAGAGTCCTAATAGGAAAAGTGTAGTGAAAGAATGAAACTGGATCTGGCCTTTGGTTTCTTGCTAAAGCTGCTCATGGCTGTGAGCACCAGCATCACCAGGAGGTACCGGGCAGCAGTGAGGACAGAGTGCCCATTGCTGTGCACTGGATGTCATGCCTGCTGGGGCTGAGTCCTGAAGCAACACCAGCGTGCAGCTAGTCTAAACCAAGGCAGAACTTAGACAGAAACCACCGGCTCAAAGGTTAAGTGGGAATATTTCCAGTGCACTGTGCTAAACTGCTTTGAAAACCTATTTAGCTGTTCAGGGTTCAGCCACCACCAGAACTCAGCCATTCAGCCTTAAACAGCCAAGGTTACCTGGTCAGCTTCTCCTCTCCTTTCCTTTGTATGCCGCCACTGCTGAGAGATGCACAGTATCCTCTAAAAGCCCCTCTTCTGCCTGTGCCTGCTGAAAGCTGAGGGCAAAGAGGCTGTAAGAGCTAGTCAGCATCTTCTGTTCCCTAGCGGATGAACGGCAGGAGCTAAGGACTTCACTGCACTGGGCGTTAATCCGGCTTGTGCTCATCAGCTTGACCTTGCATTTGGACATACGCTTACTGACTCGAGCAGAATTTAAGTGAGTGCTCCTGAGACACCGTCCTTGCAAGCCAAACCGTGGCAGAGAATAGCCTATTGCCAAAACCAGGCTCTGCAGCTCTTCCCCTCAGCACCCAGCAGCAAATCCTTCCTGCAGCGTTTCTCTCTTCTCCCTTGCTGCCCATTTGATTGATGACCTTCATCTCCCATTTGCATTTTTCTGCCACTGCCTTCCCTCCCTCTTCATGCACATTTTTCTGCTGCTGAAACCAGGGAGAAATGATGTGAGCGGCAGGACTGGCAGAGCCACTAATGGAGTCTAATTGCCTTCTGCTAGAGGCAGACAGGCTGCACTTGGCTGAGCTGCACATTCCCTGGCCACAGCTGATTACAGGAGCTTTTTGTTCCTCCCCCTCTCCTACAGGATAGTCATCAGCCTGGTCACCAGGGAGACTGGGGAGCCTCTCACCAGCAACCTGCTGGAGCTGGCAGCCTGCAAGAGGCTTGTTCATGGGGCCAGAGAGAAAAAATAAGCCCTTTGGGAATCTCCCCCATCCTGGGCACAGCTCTTCTGATGTCACTGTGACTCTGCAGAGCTGCAGAATCAGTGCAGGTGTAGCAAAAAGCAGTGAGGAGACTCCCGTCACCTTATCACTTCTGCTGCTATGGAAAAATGTGCCAACAAAACAGCCTCCCACAATATGTTAGTGCTAGGGGCAAAATAAGGCAGTGGGTGGCAAGTAAATGTTGATGCAACCACACACCCCTTGTGCCAGAGGAAGCCATGATGTGGCTGTTAACCCAGCAGAGTATTCCTATTAAAACCCTTTCTTCCAGGCACCTGATGGGGAATTGGCATAAAATTTGTTTTTCAGATCAAAGCCTGACACCAGGACATGTCCTCCCAGCCTGTTACTATTCACCACATCATTCCAGGCTGTAACAGTGCAAAGGCAACTACAGCTGGATTTTGCCTGCTCTGTCCTTGCTTGTAGACAGCGGTTTGCCCCACTGTACATATCAAACCTCCATTTCACATAGGAAGCTAATGATGAACACCAAAAATTTCAACACAAGGGATCCCAGGAAGGCTACTTACCCTTTCCTCAGGAGGTCAAACACTGCAAGAAAAGGAAATCAAACCATGAATGAATCAGAAGAGGGGACTGGGCTTATTCATTTTTTAGCATCTACAAAAACACATCCATTCCCATACCTGCAAAATCAATTTATCTCCATTCACTTCTCTTCCCTCACCCATGACAAGGACACCAGAGGATACAAAATGAAAATATTCATCTCTTCAGTAAAGAAAAATATCCCCACCTCCTGCCAGCTCCACGCAGGAAGATAGCGGGTGCTAATTTATCAGCCACATTTCTGCTGCTCCCAGTGTCAGCCTTTGCTGATTTGAGCCCCATCTTTTTCAGTACCTTCAGGCAGGGTGTTTGGTGTGATATGTCTGCTAAATTGCTGATACTGAATGAGATGCTCTAAAAACATGTTGCTCCATTTCTGCTGTGTCAATCAGCAGCACAGCTACATGGCTGTCAGAGGTAAATGCTCCCTGGCAGGAGCAATTGGAGAGGATTTGTTAGTGCGAGTTGGGGTTTGTAGAGCACATGAGTTTTTGTGTCTTAGGCGGGTAGTGGCAATGTGTTTTTCTGATCCTGTCTCTGACCTGTTCTGCAAACAGGAGAAGGATCTGCCTTTACCTAGTAGGAAAGCTCTTTCCTCATGAATTACTAAGGGATTTCTTGCACCTCCCAAGAAATCTGAGCAGATCACCCTCCCCAAAGCACCAGGCAGCCCTGCTTACAGCTATGATGTTAGACCAACTGAAGGTACAAACACAACAAGCCAGCCTGCACTGGCTCTTCTTACTCTCCAGGCTGAAGAAGCTGCAGCTTGTGGCAGCATTTCATTATTCAACCATCTTGTGCCATTGAAGGTTGCTCAATTTCTATCAGCACCCTCCATCCCCTGCTTTCTTCCCAATGAGCACACAGCAGAGAGTGCTCACAGCAGCACTTAGCAAAGAGCAAATTAGCAAAGAGCAAACTCCACTTTCTCTAGTTTTGCTTTGTAGTGGGGGGCATTTTTGGAAGGAGAAATGTGCAGTTATCATTGGCTGGGTTAGCAGCAGGAGGGAGAAAACCCACTTGCAGAAGGCTCAATCCTGAGCAGCGCTGAGCACCCACAGCTTCCCCTTGCTGCCGAGGGAACTCCAGAGGCAGGAGCTTGATTTGCCTGCATCTATCTGCCTGAACCACTCATGGGATCCCAGGCAGAGCAAAGAGGTGATGGGGCATGGACAACACAGACACAAACACTACTCGCTGCCCAAGGACCAGTGCAATCTCCCCAGGACCACCAATGGGACCAAGAGATTTCCCACTTGTCCTGCTGCTATTACTGCCATTTCTGGGAGTGTTATCTTGCTCCACAGGGATAGCTTGGTTTTGGTTTAGGTTTGTTTTTTTTTTTTTTTTCTTTTCTGCAGCTTTTTCGACTTCCTCATGCATTTATTTTAATTTGACAAAAAAGCTTGCTACCTCCTCTCTCCCCTTCTCTCCATCCCCAGGAGTTCAGGTCTTTTAAACAATGGCCTCAGCCGCCCTCCCCACCACGCGTGCATCTGCCTTGGCTGCGTCTTTGCGATGCTGCCGGAGTGCCACTGGGGCTTCAGCCAAAAGGGAAAAGCGGCCTTTCAAAGGCAAATAGCTTCATTTACTAGGCAGAGCCCCCTTTTACAGGCAGCTTCAAAAGCTTCCCATAATTATTTCATGAGAAGCAGCCTTTCAGCCTGTCTTACCAGGAAACATTACCGGGAAGCAGAGATGTAATAGGGTCAGACATCCCCCTCCTCTGGCCCACCTCAGAGGGCACCTCAGTGCCTCCCAGGCCTGCCCCTCCAGGTTTTGCCCAAATTGGGGTTAGGCTGTGGCTGGCACTTCCAAGGTTTTCGGGAGAGGAAGACAAAATGGGTGGAAACTCCCCTGCCCTCTGCATTAACACACAATCAGCTATGGCTTTCCATCTGAGCACCCCACGGCAGGGTCTGGGCTCAGAGGCCAAAGGCAGGAGTGCTGCTATCTTAGGAGGTCGTGAGGCTCAGCAGGGTGGTCAGTCTCTCTGCAGGGGTTAGAGGGAACACCCTGAGACAAGACTGATTTCCAGAGTCACTACCAGTATCCACAGTCTACAGGAGGAGTCTGGAGAGACCAACATCATACCAGGAGGATGAAAACCATCCTGCACCCTTCCCTTCTCTCCTGGCTGTAGGACTGGAACTGACGTATACATAGGGGAGGGCAGAGCTGCTGTCACATCTTTTTAGTGTCCCCATGGCAAGAAGATGTGCACAGCTGTACTAAGACACAAGGCTGCCTTACCCTACTGCAAGGGGCCCTTCCATCCCGGCTGCCTTTACAGGCATATAACTTCAGAAAAAATAAGTCTGCTGAAGTTGGTACAAGTTTCCTCCTGGTATTGACCCCGAGCCCTGGTACATGTTACTTGCACCACTAGCTCTAAGCCCAGACAGTTCTGTTAGCATATAGTGATTCACATACCCATGTACAAGTTGTCCTCTGCAGGATCATCAAGGACCTGTAATTGATAACAGAGAGATAAGGGGAAAGGTGAAAAGAGAAAAAGAGCAGAAGAAGAAAAGCGATTTTTAATCAACATTTTACTGCTCCCTGAATACTGTGCTGAGTGGCAGAGCATTGAGAATGACTTAGACTAATATTTAGAGATTCCTGCAGAGAGAGGGGCTTTGAAGGACACAGATCTTCTTGTCTCCAGAAAAGTCTGGGCTTCTGCCTGTATTTGGAGAAACAGCCTACCAATAAAGGCACTGCTTGTCCTAATCTGACCTCAGCCAATATTGAAAATGGCACCAAAGTCTTGCACTTGTGCACCTTCCCAGGCTTGTCTACACACAAGTTTCACTAGTCAAAGCTTGCTGCTATTTCTACCAGCACAGCTAGCTGCCTTCTCTTGGGCAACCAGCCCAAAGCCCAGGATAAGTATGTCAGTTTGTCATACATAATTGGTATGATCTTGCTTGGAATCACCAGCCTAAATTTCTGAACAACTACTTTAAACCAATTTTGGCTGAAGTAGGAGCAGTTGAAGAAAGATCCTTTTGTTGCAATACAAACCAGACTTGTTTCAGTATAGCTTAGGGTGGAGAAGCAGCTCACCTCTATCAGCTTAACTATGTTGACGTGGTCCAGTTTCTTTAAGATGGCTATTTCCTGATAGACTCTGTCCAGTGGTGCCATGGGTTTTGGCTGCTCTCCGGAGGATGCTTTTGACCCTCTGGGAGGAGGCCGACCTGCAATCGTGATAACATGGTGAAGAACTACTCATTTTTCAGCAGTACCTGGCACGCAGGAGTGAGCAGCCACTGGCCCCTCTGCAGATACCTCCAGATAGTCTGGAAGGTCTCATCACCTTGTTAACACGCCAAAGCATCACTGTCTCCACCCAGACAGAGATCTCCAAGCCCCATTCAGATCAGGTCCTATTGGCTTCCCAGCCTGGTCTGTTCGCCAGGTCCCACGGCCCAGCCAGTGGAGCCAGGTGCTATCTGAGGGGGTAGGAGACCCCATGGGAGGAGGGGGTCTACCCTGCCTAACTTCTAGCACTTAATTAGGCTTCATGGATGGTGAACATGGAAAAGTCAGCACTTCAGAGAAACTCAAAAAATCAGAGCCAGGAGCCTAATTACCAAGTGTGTTGAATTTTCCTGTGGTGGTGCCTGCCCTTTCACTACCCACTGCATTTTAAACAGCCCCCAATTACTTGGGCAGCTTTAAATTGAGGCCAACCTCCACATCCCTTGCAGACAACTTTTCTACAGAGACATTTGCCCGGCTGAGGACAACAGGCAGACCTCTAAATGCGAGATACCCACGTGGAAATCCATACTGCTTCAAGAGCTTCTTTTTGGAGAGGACTTTCATAGCCTGAAGGAAAAAAAAAAGCAGTGTTAAAACTGAACAAGAGCCAAAGTGCTCATGGCTGTTACCCAGAAGTATGCTGGGCATCAGGGACTGGCTCAGGTCTGTTCCTCAACCTAGAGAAGTCATCTCCTGGTTAGTGGTGGCCACAACAGATGCACACACACACTGACCCAGGCTTTCCTAAAGGCAGTGCTAACAATTTGTTTCATTCATCTTTTTCCCATGAAAAAAATAAATGGTATTGATTTATTTTAAATTGGACAAAGAAAAAGGAGCCCAACTTCTGCATTTGGGGCAGGAGCTTGAGAGAAGAGGTGGGTTCCTCTAGCTGACCTTTATGTACTTGCTATTTTGGATGACACTACGGCCATGCTGCAAGTCAGAGCCACTTCCAGGCTGCTCCACCTTTACTTTACCAGAGGGTCTAGGAAAAGAGCTGGAGTGTCACAGCCATACCACTGACACCCTTTCAACCTACATCACAGACCTGGAATAGGGTGAGGACACAGACCTTCCACCAGCTCTGCACTAGGAAGCCTTTTATATTCTTAGAGACTATTTTTGCCCTGTAAACCTCTTCCATGCTGCCAGAGCAATACAGATGACCTGCAGCATGATCCAGCACCATGTCCAAGACCATGAACAAGACACTTCATGGGCACCTGTCCCTACATCATCAGAAATGGCGAAGCCAGCTCTGTGCAGGAGCATGGTGAAGGCACAAGGAGGGAAGCAGGTTTTTTGCCAACAGCATCCCTCCCTTCTCGTACCTGATCATATGCTGGCACTGTTGCAAACCCAGGCAGCTGAGGCATGGGAGAGGGTCAGAGTAATTTTTTCTGCCATCCAATTGGTATTAGCATAGTGGCAAAAGGCAATCTGAATTTAATAAACAGTCTTTGCACCTCCACCTGCTCTGTGCATTAATAACCTTTCCGAGGGCCACTCAGACAGACCCGAGTGGCCCAGCAGATAAATATTTCATGAGAAACCAGCTCATGGTACAATTTGCTTAGGAAAACAGTCTATGCCCCCAGGAGCTGGGACGGTCACTTGCTCCTTCCCCTAGAATGGGTAGTTACTCCTATTAATTAAGCATCCAAATCTGTAATTCACACTGGAGTGACCCCTGCAAAATATAATTAACCACGGACTCCTGCAGGACACAGTCAAATGCCAAGGAATTTTACATTAATACCATGGAGGCAGGCTCCGCACGCTACCTGTTTTTAACAAGTCACCGAAACCACTTTGGCGAGCGCCTTCCCAAGCTGTTTTTCCTGGCAGCAATGCCGCCACGCGCCCCAGGATCCCCACCTCCCATCAGTGCTCCCACTGCAGCCAGGTTCATGGCTCGCTGAAAAGATCGTTATTTTTGGTACTGATCCAGCGAAATCCTCTGGATTTGCACCCGTGTAATTGAGAAGAGACACTGTGTAGTTCTCAATCCTGCCTGACAGCTCGCAAGCCAACTGTTGGAAATGATGGTGTTGAGAGACAGACTCAGAAGTGCTTATTTTTTACTTAGCACAGCACTGTGTCCAATACAGACAGCCAAATGATTCATGGTCTGCTGAAAGAGGATCCGAGATGTGCACAACCACTTCCAAGGATGGCCAGGACCAAGCCTGGAGGATTTCCTACACTCCCCACTTTTATCTCTCCATATAGAAAATTTGTGGGAAAAATCAAAGAGATTCATACACCTATTCTTCTTTCAACCAGTGTCACAGCCTGAGAGGGAAAGGCTCCCCTTGCGCCAATTCCACCTTGAGTCCTCTCTGCCTTCTGGCAAGAAGCTTTAGAAAAAGAAGAAATAGAAGATGCAATTTGCTGCTGAAAGCTCCCAAGTCGCATCAATGCTTGGGGAATTGAACCATTGTCACCAGCTGTGCCTGCATCAGGCTAGCTCTGGGAAGAGGCTGGAGGGAACAGAAAGGTACAGAGAGCAGTGACAGCAAAGACAAGAATTGCTCTTGGGGACAGAAACAGAGAGAACAAGAGCTGCTGCTGTCACCCAAACTCCTTGAAGGTTGCTACAAGGGGTGATGGGGAGATAAGTAAGGGTTACTGTATCATAGGTGAGCTGACTGTAAACCACCTCTACTGCCATGGAAGAAGCACCATGACATGCTTACACCAACTTCAAAGCACTGGTATCTGCTACTACACAGGCAGGGCTGGATCAGAAGAGAAGACCTGTCCCACTGAGCTTTCAAATGCAAACAGGGGGACAAAGAGAAAACTTCATCACGCAATGGGCCAGAGTCACTTAATTATCACAAGAGCACAGGCAAGAGCACATGGCAGTGAAGCTTCACTTTAATTACAGCGTGAGCTGGCAGGGCAAGGCTTTCTCACTGAATTGTTGCTGCGCATAATGGCAGCAACACAGGGATGCTTCAGCAAACCTCTCCTTCCGGGCTCACATGCATGAAAGAGCCAAAGACATTTGTACTCACTGGCAGAGCTAATTACCCAGATAATGCCTTTCTGATAAAGAACCAGCTCAGAGCCAAGCTGAGGGATTTTCCCTCTGCACTGGCAAGTATTGCTTCAGCTTCCTCAGGAAAAGAGGCAGTCTAGAGATTTCCTCCACACATGCCCTTGCACCCACCTTCCTTCCAACTATTCACACGTGGACATGGGTTGTGACATTTTCCTTTGAGAGGCAGCGGGAACTGTGTGCTTTCCTTTGATGTACATTTATTATCTAAGTTTACTGCTCTCCTCCTAGCAACCTTGCAGGTGGAAGCCACAGGGAAGCTGCTTCATGAGGACCCCTGAAAGACAGGAGATCCCAGGTTTATGGAGAGGAGGACACAGCAGCTTTCAGAACAGCAAGACCTGGAGCCTGCATCCTGCTGCTGGTAATGACAACAGCAAAATGGCCATTATGTGGGGGAGGAAAAGGTGATAAAATGGATTGAGCCAAGAGAACTTATCACCTGTTCCTTGTGATGCTCTCACAGCACTTAAGATGTCATTTTATTTGCTAACAGAGACACTTGCATTGCAAGAGCATAAGACCTGTGCACGTTCCCTACCTGCAGCTCACAGGGGAGTGGGATGTTTCTCAAAGGTTGCTACTATCTACCCAAGTCCTCTGCTAGTGTGTGACAGCACCCTGTGGAGCGCTAAGCAGACCAGAGAGCACTTCCAGCCCTTCCTCACCTGTCCTGTTTGAACAACGACATCCCTCAGACAGAGAAAGTGGCTAAGAGGGAAGCTCTGCCAGGAGAGAGGAGTGTCACGCACTGAGGGAAAAGCCTAAACCAGATAGCCTTATCTGCCATACCCCTAAAATCCTGTCCTGCATTTGTCACCTTTTGTTCCAGACACCACTTGTCACAGCAGCAGCAGAATTATATTGGCAGGCTGTGCCCTACCCATGCTGTGATGCCCCGGGCTGGCAGCACCACAGCCAGGATACCTTCCCAGAGCAGCCATACTTGCCTGCCTCCAGCTGTCTCCCAGAGGCTCCTGCTCTTACTCTGGGTGACCTAGCTCCTTGCAACCCTCCTGCTGAGCAGCATGAGGTATTAAAGTAAACCAGAGATCATTTCCCTGGTCCTCACCACACCGGAGTGCAGCTGACAGTGGTTCAGTAGCTGTTATGTAAAGCAAGAAGATGAGCAACATTGGAGCCATTCCTTCCCTTCCTGCCTGGGTGGCAATCAAAGTAGATTCTCTAGGGGCTAGAAAGTTCAAGGCTTGCTGCTGGTGACCTTTCCCTCAGCAGCAGCACTTTGTTCAGCCATCTCTTCAAAAACTTGGAAGGAATTTCTCCCCATCATTGAGAGTTTGCAGAAAACAGCCCTCCATGCAAAGGTTGTTAGGTACAAACAGAGGCAGAGAGCACAATCACACAAATCTTGTTTCTTAGGAAACCAGATTAAAAAAGAAAAAAAAAAGAGAGAAACCCACTGACAACCTACAATGATATTGCTTTTGTCCAGAAGTAGCATAACAAATGTCCATCATAACCACTTTTCTTTGCAAGCTGATTTAGAGATTGAAAACAGGAAGGAGACATGACCTGAGGCACCACAGAATCAAATTCCATCAGCACAATGACTCCAAACTAGATCTCCGCCTGGACACATTTGCCTTTGCTTTTTATTTGCTGCTTTTTCACAGAGCTTAGCTTTTCTTCTTTTTTTCCCCAGTCACTGTCAAAGCATCTCCTGCAAACTGAGACACTGAAGCCTTTCCAGCTGTAAAGGATTCCTTGGCAGAGCCCTGTGAGTGCTGCTGTAACAGCTTCACATGCCCCAGCAGCAGCAGGGACTGAGCATAGGGCAGGGACCTCTGCTCTGGGAGCCAGCTCTGCATCCCGATGGGGTCTCATCCTTGGAGGGAGCACTGGGTCACGTACTTGGGGCTGAAAGTTCAATTTCCTCAGTCTAATAACATTCCCTGCATCTGCTGATGCAAGTCAGCACACTTTCACAGCCATCCACGGCACTGCGGTTGTTCACAGCAATGAAGGATAAAGCTCCTGGAAGCACTCGCTCATCTTTAATGGAAGGTAAAAAAACCCACAAAGTAAATACAACCCATCTACTTTTTTCCCAAATGTGGTGATCAGCTTTTATTCTTGAGAGTTTTTCCTAATTCTAGGCCAGATCCAAAAATCATTAAAGCAACAGAAACCTTTCCTTTTGCTTTGACAGGAGCTAGATACAGATCCTGGTCCTATAAACTCTGCATTTATGAAGAGAGCTAGCAAAGGGCCTCATGCCTCTGCAAGAATCAGCAGTCACACTCTGAATTATACTCCAAAACAAAAATTTTCTGCTTTCTTTAAAGTTTTGCTCCTTTTTATTGCAGCACACTAGCTTAAAGAAAAGAAAGCAGGCAGCAACACCCTGGTCTCATGCTGAAACACTGCACATGTGAATCGGTTATTAGAGACTGCTCACTAAGGGCCAACCAAGGGCTGATTTCCTACAATTATCTGTTATTGCTTTTTACTACTGCAACAAAAACAACCCTCCAGAGCTAAATTAGGGGAAAACTAAACACACAGAAAAGGCCCTCCCCAACTATCAGAATTGCAATTGCTTCTACTAACTGCTGGTAACAGGCAGCTGCACTAGGTAAGCCCCTCGGGTGGTCGGGGTGCATTGCTGCAATGCAGCCTTGGATGGGATGGATAAGCAGAGCAGCATGGAAGTTATCTCAGTGCTGGGAGAGCACGTGGGTCAGACACACTGGGAGGCGTGGGAAGCTAAGCAACCATTAGCCAGTTATGCAATTTGCTGCTATTTCTCTGAAGCTTTAAAAGGTCTGCCAGCTCCTGGGCTGTTTTAGCATCTTGGAAAAGTGGAGCTCTCTCCATCACGGCTTGCCCCCCTGGAAAACACAAGCACGGGCACCTGGAAGAATCAGGGGCCACAGCCTGTCTGCTTGTGACTGCAGTGGGGGAAGAAGGAAAGTTCCCACTGCCCCAGCCAAAAGGGTAGCAAGCACATGAAACCCAGACCTTACCACCACAGCCTTTTGGCAGCAGTGCAGCCATCTGCCCTTTCCATATGCTGACATTCACTGCCATAAAACGCAGGCAGACACTGCCAATGCTCTTTCTCTGGTCCCATCTCTCCACCCGCTGTAGCCCTCTACACATCTCCCAGGATCACCTTCACAGCCCCAGGGTCACTACTGAGATCTGGTTCAGACCCTGCCTCAACCCCCACAACAGGAGGATCGGGGTGAACCGAAGTGTCCCTGCAATGTTGACAGTAAGGGGGTCTGTACACCCTCTCCCTCTTCAGGTAGAGAGGCTGAAACAGAAGTGCCCAGGCATGGGAGCCACTCTCGGGCTGCAGTGGCTTTAAAGTGTTTGCTTAGATTAGAAAAAGAAATGGAGATTAAGTGGGGATTAACTAACACACACCAGGCTAACCTGGACACAGGCTTTCACTTTTGGCTTTGATTTGACCAGCTAAATCTACATCCACGGCGTTAACCTACATCCAAAACATGGACAAGAACGCAGCAGGCAATGCTATCCTAAACTGACCTCTCCCTGCCGAGCTGTGACAACCACTCTGCCTGCCCTGGGCAGCGCACAGCACAGCATCAGGATTCCCAGAACAAAAGGACAGTGCCAAAATGTAAATTTTCAAAGCAAAATTACAATTTTCAAAGCAAAGCCACTGGTCTTGGCACTGCCTACGCTGGTGCAACAGACAGATCCGGGAAGCCACAGCTGGCACCATTGCTTTCTGCAGAACAAAACTGTCCTGCTGCAGGGCATGGGAGAGAGGACTCGGAGGGCAGTGGAGAAAGGGAGCCATCGGAAACAGCAACCACTCTGGTATAGAGGGTGAGTCAGCTTGGAAAGCACAGGGTATGGAAAGAATTGTGGTTCCTTTGCTTGGCCAGCTCCAGGGCACTTTGTCCAGATTTTTGTCTCATCTCTTCCATCCTTCATTTCAAGACATTTCTCCTGCAATTTCATGCCCACTGGAAGCACAGAAGGGCTAATGAATACTAAGAGGCATGCAACTCCCACCCGGTCCCTCCAACCTGGTATATCACTTGTAAATCCAAGAGTCAGGGAGGAAAAGCTAGCTGGGGAGTAGCAGGGAATGAGCACGCTTTATATCTCCATGGCATATTCTTATTCCCCTTTGTGTGAAGACCAACAGCTCTGTGCACTGGGACAGGGAGAAGCACACAAGTCTGCCCAAGTGCTCTGATGGGCCCATTTTCACCCATGTGAGGCCACTCCATCACAGCAGCGAAAGCAGGACCCCTCTCACCAAATATAGTACGGAACAGCAGCTGAAGTGCAGGGCCAAACTGGCAGGGCTGTGTTGAGGGCAGCGGGGTTCGGTTTCAACAGCACTGCAACCACTGAGCTCTGCTCAGCAGATACCTGCCCTGGGATCCACGAGAAACCACTGAGAGCTGTTTCCACAAGCCTTCAGGCACAGCCACACACAGCAAGGCAGCTTTCCTTTTGCCAGTTGTCCAGCTCCTGCTCTCAGCCTGAACAAAACATGCCACAGGGCAAGCCCAGGGACATGAGCACATCTGCAGACAGATTTTGCAGGAATCCCAGCTGGGACAGTTAGGATTCACATGCCTCTGAAAGAGGAGGGACAGAGAAGGAGCCTTCAGCATAAGCAGCCTTTCTGAATCTGAAACCCTCCAACTCTGGCTTCAGCTCAGCAAAGGATTTAAAAGCCAAGGTTTGCCTTCTGCCCTGCACCCTACACATCCTGACCTGACAGTGAGGTTCCGTTTGGTGTACAGGGAGGCATCCCGCAAGGCGGTAAGATGCAGGGGAGCCAGGCACTGCCCAGCTAGACCACACTATTCAGCATCTTTCTAATAAATTCCCCCATTTCCTTACAAAACATGCCTGCTCATTCCAGGCCGAGCTTCCAATGCACAGCAGGTGCTGAATGCCACCACCCACATGCCTCTAATTTCAGGTGACCTGCTTCATAGCTAGAAAATGTCAAGACAAATCAGCGATACGCTTCTGCAGCCTGCCTCCAAGATCCCCGCCTGTTATATAAAGGCAGCCCACCCGATTTCCCTCCCGTTCGGAACTGCACGCAACCAGACACCGAGGCAGCAGCTCTATGCCCAGCGGGGAGGTTCAATTCCTTGCATGCTACCCAAATCAGAAATGCATATGCTAAATGCAGCAAGGCAGAGGGGACCTAGCTCTCAGGAGGGCAAAGGGGAATGAGGAGCAGTGGTGGCAGCGAGGAATGGAGGAGAGAGACACTTACGTAATACTTGTCATCGTTCTCATTGTAGGCCAGTTTCACAACACCATAGGAACCCTAAAAATAAACACAAATTGCAGTCAGTTCAGCAGCTTCACCTTGTCTCCTTGCTGCTCAAAGCTGGTAGACCGTGGCCTTAGACAGGGGAAAAAAAAACCCTTCAAGGCCCCAGGCCATACCTACCCTTGAGCAAAGTCTGCAGGTGATGTGACCCCACAGCGAGGTCGTACGTTTTGGCAGCTCTGTTGAGCCACAGGGCATTTGAGAATTAACAACGTCTGGAGGAGTTGAGTGTTAGTCCATCACCTCCTGCCCTGAGCCAAAGCCACTGTGTCTGTCTTCACTCAAATGTGGGTGGGGAGCAGAGAGAATAATTTTCAAGAAGATTTTTTTTTTGTGCAAGTTTGGAAATTCTGCATGAACACTTCTACTGTAGTTCTGCGCAAGACCATTTTCAGCACAAAACCTGTCCATTTGCTGTCACGAGATGGAGTTCAGTGAGGACCAGATGCCTGCTTTCCACCAACTGCATGTTGCCCAGGCAGATGCAGACCTGGATTGCTGCTGTATCCACAGCTCCAGCAACAGCCTGAAGCCAAACTCCATCCTAGTCACTTTTTTTGCAGTTCTGCGTCTACACTATACATTTTATGCAAGTGAGACATGACACCATGGCAAGGTATCATTGCTGACAGATGCCTGTTGAATAAATGAGTGGGATGAACACTATAGCCTTCAAAACATTTCTCTTGTCTTCCCTGAGGGCTGGAATGAAGGTCCTGTTCTCAGAGGAGACAGACAAGCCATCTGGCTGATCCAGAAGCACAGCAGGTCCAGCACACCCTCCACCAACCCCAGGGTGCCCATCTGCTCACTGTGACCCACAGGGAAAGAGGAGGCAGGGGCAAATCCACCAGAGAGAAGGCCTCACACTCTCCTTAAAACATACTTAAGCCAATGACAAGAGCCATAACTGGGTCTGAGGCTGTATGTGAGATTCAGATGATATCTGCTGTACTACTAGCAGTGTTATCTCTAGCCTTACACCCTGACTGCCAGCAGCCAAACACACAGCCCACTGCCCACACAGGAAGGGTGCCTCCTCCCACAGCCTGGGGCCTCTCACTTTGGAGAGGAGTTTGGGCTAATGAAGATCTTGAAGGTCTCTGCAGCTCAGGGTGCAGTCCTTTCTGACTGCAGTGTTCCAACTGCAAAGGTAGGTACAGCTTCCAGACAGCACTGTCACCCGCGGACCCATCTGCAATGGTGGCAGACGTCCAAATGTGCAGGTGTCTGAACTGCTCACCAGCCCAGACCTCTAAATAACTTGAGGAATCTCTTCTGAATCATTCTGCAGCTTTTAAACATGGACTAGAATTAAACTAGCATTTAATTCATGGACTTAAAAACTTAAACTAGTCCTGATGGGGACCATACACCTGCCCTGATCTTTTTTTGGTTTTCTTTCCTTGTTGGGTTGTATTAATGCATCAAAGGCTCTTAGTGTTACATTTGGCAAGCAAACACCCTGGAAGGGAGCCAGCTTAACCACCTTCAGAGGGAAGGAAAATAAATTTAGATTTCAGAGGAAGTAGCTCCACTCTGACCTTGAACAAAACTTGCTCAAACTAATAAGGCAAAAAACAAATGAAAAAAAAAAACCCAAAACAAACACAAGTTGCAAGGAGTCTTGGCCAGTAAGATCCCTTGGGCTGGCACAGTCTTTCCACCCATACTTGTGTGTGTGCATGCAGGTTGCTTATGACAAACATGAGCTCCAATAACGTACCTTCCCTATTTCACTCTGCAGCTTGTACTGGTTTAATTGCACGCAGTCCTGCAGATCAAAAGGAGAACAAAGTTAGAGTATTGGTAAAAGGAAATTACTGAGTTTGAATCAGTATCAAGTAGAGGCAGAGTGCTGAATAATGAAAGACTAAATCTCATTTAAACTGCTATATGTTGCACTATAAGCACTGCTTTTTTTTTTTTTTTTTTTTTTTTGACAGCCCAGGACAAAGCAATTATGGGCTGAATTCTGACTTGGGTTACGCTGGCTTAACACCAGAGGCCGCCTCCACCACTATTCCCCAGCATCACTCCGGATTCAGCCCAATGAGGCTGACAGCAGCTTCTGGCCTCTTTACATTAACCATCTACATTGGACTGTGCTGAATACCAAGTAGAAAAACACCTGTCCCCAACTCAACGGGGGTCTCACAGCCTGGCAGCTCCCAGCACCCAGGCACCCATGGCAGCCCCAGGGTCACAGCACAAGCCCATGCCCTTCCCAACATCAGCCTGGCAAAGACAGGGACCCTCTGCAGGCCATGCATGAAAGCTGTGACTGCACCCAGAGGAACCCTCACCTGGATCATGGGATGCTCTTTGAGGAGAGCACATGGAGCCAAGCTCCTTTGCTATGCAACACAAACAACAGTAGATTCCCTTAAGCTGATACAGTATTTGCTAAAACAAATCACCCCTAAGGAGATCTGATCTCTGTTTGCAAACTATCCAGCACTGAAACCCCAGGAGATGGGAAGGTGGTGGATGCAGACACCCAGCAAGCTGTGACAAGGATGTCATGATGGGGTGCTGAGTTACTCAACAGATGAGGAAGAGTGCAGAGAGTGATGGTGGCCACAGGCATTGACTGCTGGAAAGCAAGGCGGAACAGAAGAGCCACGCAGTCATCTGATGTTAAATCCACCCTTCCTTTAGTACTGTACTACCTAAAGGGAAACACTTCCACAGCAGCAGCAAAACCTCCACCACTTCACTTGGAGCTGACCCCCTCCCCCTCATTAATTACAAGAAAAAAATCCCAGATGCCACAGAAGCTTGAGGGGCTCAAGACCAACAGTGCAGGATGAGCAGCATGCACTGCCCGCACCGAGCTCTCCCTGCGGCTGCCGGGGAGCACCCAGGGGACCTGCCTGGCTCAGCCACTGAGACAGGGTCCGTGGGAGGACAGCACACACCTTGCTGCAATGCATAGCTCCTGGCAAAGAGTCAGGGTGCTCTTGCAGGGATCTCTGCAGTGCTGGCACCATGGAGGGTGGACTGCAGTGGCTTTTGCCTTGGTTTGGACTTAACACACAGCACTTCACTGCATTGCAGGGGAGGGGAGAGCCCCAAACTCGGTGGGATGATGGAAGGGGGGAGTTTCCAACCACAGCGCACGGTGTGGGCTGCGCCTTAGATGGGACACACTCCCCCAGACAGCATTTTTGAACACAGTATTTCTCCCCAAAATTGCCAAGCACTAAAGCAGGCTGGAAATTCACTTCCAGCCTCTGCACCAGGCACTTCTTTGGGAACAAAGCTGAAATAAAACATGCAGACAGGTAGATTAGCCTTCCCATAAACCTCAAAATAGCCCTACAATCTACAGAAGCAGCACCAGGACAGCAAAGCTGTGCCAGATGCTTTCAGTCTCTGTAAGAACAGGGGGTGTTACAGCCCCAGTCCCATGCAGCATCCCCATTGAAAGCAACACTTGAGACTCTTGAGCTGCATTAGAGCATGGATATGGTAAATGATAATTTTGACTTTTCCCCATCACCAACCAGAAAACACTAATGCAAGCGATCATCACAGTGAAGGAGAATAAAGGAATCGGGAACTGATGACTTTTAAAGCCTGCAAGCAGTGGTTTGTCAGGAATACAAGGAATGATTTAAATCTTGATCTTGTTTCCAGTGAAGGAAGTTTTTTCCACCACCCTGACAGGCAAGAAGAGCCAACTGTGAGTAATGGGGCCATAGAAGTGTATTAACTCTGCTGCTAGCAAAGCACCTATCTTTCCAAAGGCCAAAACCAATCCATCAGAACTAGAAGCAACAAGAGAGGAGAGAGCATGACCCAACAAAAGCCAAGATGTAAAGCACAAGGCCACTGAAATACATGGAAAAGAAAAATCCCATTGAATTTTGTAGAAAGGACTCCCCTCCCCAAAGGAGGGGACAGCACACAGGAACCCAGAGTATGGACACGTGGAGGACAAATTCTCCTGCAAACACTGTGTCAGCAGATTCACTTCCCAGCATGAGGCTGTGCTTTGCATCGTGGCGATTTTCACAAATTAAGCAGGAACAGTTTTCTGTTGATGTCTCCTGCCCTGGGTTTCCCAGTGCTCAGCTTCGCACCCTTCGCCTTGTCCTGTGCAAAACTGCAGTGCTGCAGAGATGGGGAAACGCTCACCAGCGTGGCTGAGACAGGCAGGAAAAGTGACCACCCCTCTGAGAAAGCCTCCAACCACCTCAGTATGTCCTGCTCTTCAAACCAGCAAACTTGCAATGACCAGGTCCTGTTATCAGGCCTCCTCCCTGGAGTAGGGATTACTTGAACAATACAGCGTTTTACATGTAGCCATAGACTTTTTGGTACCTTGTTTCAAGCTAAGGTGGAATCTCTAAAGCACCAAGTTTGCTGCTGTTTCTTGCCAGCATGCTGTCAAAGGAGGCACGGCAGCATTTTTTCCCTTCCTCCTGAAGGAGCAGAGTCCTTTGTGCAGGATGTAGTCCATCCAGCTGGGCAAAACCCCTTACAAAGTATTTAGTGCAACTGAGGAGGGGCTATGCCTTGTCCCTGTGTCTGAGGCATCAATTCCTTTGACTCTGACCATCAACTTCCCACCTTCCCTCTTACCTCTGGCTAGAAATTACCACTCTTATCCCACACCAGACCAATCACCTGAAGCATCTCTCTTGTCTTTCACTCCTGCTGAATGGAGCTTGCGAGCAATGCCAGGACACCCACCTTTGGGGAATGGTTTTTTTAAAAGGGATGGATATATACTGGGATGGAAACATCCAGAGAGGGTCCGAAGGAAAGGCAATGACAGGGTCTGCAGCACAGCCTCTGAGAGTTTATATGTGCTATTGCCGCATCCCTACTTGATCCACACCTCCATCACTCTCCACTCAGATAATTACTGGTGAGAAGCACTATCATCTTAGCTTCTGCGATGCTTCAAGCACTTGAGCTGAACGCAGCAAAAATCAAACCAGATTATAGGTGCTTTCTACCTTTTTTTTTTTCCTTGTAGAAAGACCGTAATTCACAGCTCAAGCAACTCCTGCCACGTGTTGCTGCAGACTGGCAGGGTTTTTATTATGTTATTTGGTTCTCCTGCAGGAAGTGGGATAATTGTACTATTCCTTTATCGGAGAGAAACACCTATCTCGGGCCAAGTGTTTCTTAAAGATAACATTGTACAATCCTCTTGATTTCATCACGCCAATATACTTGCAACTGCTGATAAACATGAACAGAGCAAGAACCTTAATGAGATGCTTTAATGAAAAGCTGTCAGCAAATCAGGCTACTGTGTCTGTCCCAGTGTGCAATAATTGTTCCGCCTTAAAAAACAAGATGCCCCATTTGTTAACATGTCCAAAGTATTATGCAAGAGAGGGAAGGGAGGAATCAATGCCACAGAAAATAAAAATTGATCAAAAATCATAAAGCGGTGTGAAGTCCAGAGTCCAGGCCCAATTCCATAAATGCCACTGCTGGGTGACAGAAACCCCGAGAAATTGAGAATTGAGCTTTTGCTGTCCAGGAGGAGGACATGGGAATGGGAAGGAAGAGCCAGAGCTAGTTTCCAAAGAAAGACATTTCTGAAAACAATCAGACTGCCTACATACATACATATATAATGGAGAATTTTGCCCCCTAAAAGAAGCCAAGTTCACCAATCTGAAAAGAATGACAAGTTTCAGCAATTCAGAGATACACTTTAAAGAGAAGCATGGAAAAGAAAAATGGGAACTAAAAGCCAGTAATGAAGACAAAACTGGTTTAAACTCATGCCCTCTGGAAGGGGAAGTGAAAGCAGTTCTAAAAACAGACAAAATGAAAATAAAAGCCAGAAAAGGGGTATTAGGGCTAGCAATGGATACAAATTAGAAAGTTGTTCAGGGACAGAGAAGGACACATAGCAAGCCCAGGGCTCATGGAGTTTAGAAAAATAAACAGATTTTTAAACAACATCTAAAACCAAGTGCAAAACTGGAAGCCCAGCACCACAACCAGCTGCTGGCAAGAGCACTGGCCACAGGTGGGCATAAAGTACAACACCAAGGCTCAGCATTGCTGTCTGGGCTCACCCACCCAAGACTCCAAAGCTGGATACAGAAGCCTGGGCACCTGCTGGGTCCCTGGGGTATCACTGGGAGAGTGGCTGGAAGAAAAAAAGGGGGCTGGAACCAGTGGGACGAAGGCAGCCCCCTTTCCAGCCCCTCTGCAACTCCAGCTTTGGCCTTCTCCTTCCCTCAAACCTTGCCCTCAGACAAGTTGGAAGTGAAAACTTTTAAATAAAGTTTAATTAATCCAAGGAAAAGAAATTACCAATGCCTGGGGGTGAATCTTCTTTGAAGAAATGTTTTCCAAGTATCTTTGATCTTTTCAAGAGAGCTCTAGTTTGAGCACCACAGTAAGACCTCTAGAAAAAATTAGTTTGGGGAACTGTGGGGCTGGAAGGGGAAGTGCTCCAGCCCAAGCTGCATAGGAACACAGTCCCTGCCACTGCCCTGGTCCCACCTGGGTTTACGTTTGTGCACAGCAAGGAAATCATGACCTTCTGAAGAAAACTGGGCAGCTCCCAGAGACTGGAAAAGTGCGAGATCTGGATCAGGCAGGCACTGAAGCACTGCCTCTCACAGCTCTTGATACCAGTTGCCTCAAACCAGTTGGGCAAACAAGCAGGAGGCCTATGATAAAGATGTGGAAAGCAAAGGAAAGAAAGGACAAAGCAGCAATTTATTTTCCATGCCTCTGGGATAAGCCATGGACATCAAGGGTAGGAAAATTCCCTTTGTCAGCTCGTCCTCCTCCCTGCGTGCTTGGGCTAGCAGCAGCACCGAGAAGGGAGAACGCACTGGCCCGACTCATCCTCTCCACTCCTGCTAAAGCACACACAGCCCCAGCCCACCACCACCACGTGTGGGGCTGCCCAGGCAGCGAGGAGCTGTGGTGGTGCATTCCCCCCCTTCCTTCCTGGCCATTCTATGATCTCAGGAATTCCCATTAGGCCTTGGCCTTTGTGTAATGAGTTGGGCGGTTAAGTGTCCCCTGACCATACCAGGAACTCTTGCGTAGCTAAGGTGGAAAGAGGCACTGACCGTACCAAGAACTCCTGTTGCCTGGCTGAGGCAGGGAACAAGAGCGGGAATAACTAGTCAACCCCTGACAGCCTTGGAACATCCCTTACCTGGACTGTAGCTCAAGTGGAACTGTACCAGTGCTACTAGAATCCCAGTAATTTGCTGATGACTAAAGCCAGTCATCTCATGAACCTATAAACAGCGGTCCTAAGTGAGGTCCTTTGAGCTCTCCTGGACCGCAGTGGGCTGCGACCAGCATTGCTCTCTGAGTGGGACACCTCTCAGAGCTTGCCAACTCTCCAGTTTGTGAAATTAGGAGGACCATTGCCAAAAGCTGGTGACAGGACCTGGGCAGAAACCCTTCACTCCTTGAGGCTCAACCCTCACCCATTTAGAAATGCAGAGACATTTGAACTGAATTTTTCACTGCACTCAAGGGGAATTTTTAACAGGTATACCTTTGTTTATGTATCTTTGTGTCTGTGTGCATGTGTGTGTGTGAATTGACCTAGGTATCTGGTAGCAAGTATAGTATAAATATTGCCATTTTGAATCTATAATTAAATCACTGTTGTGATTCTAGTAAATTCTACTGAATCACCTCGTAAATGTTAAATTAGTCAATGATGAAGTGCTGCTAAATCTTGTGATCCACCTTAAACTGTGTATGAACCTTAGACTGCTGCTACACACATAATCCTTTAAGACATAAACCGTTGACCAAGTCTGGGACTAGGAGTGGATCCAGCCGCACTTAAGCTCCAGTAAGAGTTTAGAAAGCAAGGGGGTCTTCTCTGAACCTTGTGACTCAATGGGAGGGTCTTCCTTACTCTTTGTATTCCTTACATTAGACATAAACCGTTGCCCAGGTCTGAGACTAAGACTGGACCTAGCTGCACCTAAGCTCCATCAGGAGTTTAGAAAGCAAGGGGGTCTTCTCTGAACCTTGTGACTCAACGGGAGGGTCTTCTTTACCCTTTTGCATCTTCGGTCTCTATATAAATCGTTCTAGTTTGATTCTAACTTGATTTTCCTTTCCTTCATCCACGTATTAAGTAATAGAGTGAACCTTGCCATCGAACTTTGTGAAGTCATGCTTTTATAAACTCCTATTAAAACACTTTTGCTAATACCCTTTAATACCCTTGTGATTCTTTAAGTCACCCAAACCACTTATTCGCGACAGGAGCTACAACGACCTCCTGCTGATCCCAGAGGCTGGAGAGACCGCATGGATGCCGGGGCTAGAAGAACCAGGATGCCAGGGAGTGGGTGGATGCAGGGTGAGAAAGGGAACATGTGAAAAAGAAAGGACGATTCAGCCAGAAGAGACTGGAGGAAGAGAAAGTGTAAAGCAATTAACTGTGCTGGCAGGCTGGGGAGAAAGCCTGGAAAAAGACATCTTTATTATTCTTCTAGCTACTCTCCAAGTGAGACTTTTCTTGTCTACCTAAAAAGGTTAGTTTGGGATGGCAGAACAAAAAAAAAACAGCATTACATTTTCAAATGCCACTTTCCAGCAAGCAGCACCTCTACCCTTTCACAGACACAAGCCCTGCCATTTTAGGCAGGACAAGCTCTGTCAAACACAGCGACAAGATGCCCATCGGTCTGTATGAACATGTTCACAGAGAGCCTTGCCCTGGTACATACAAGCACCAGAGCATCAACCATGCAGCAAAGCAGAAACTGCTTTTAGCAGCCCCAGGAAAGCCCTCTCGTCTCGCCATGCTGCCAGCACCAAACAGGAGCTGGGAATGTCACACCAACAGAGGCAATGTGGGCCAGTAACCTACACTCTGGGGCCTGTGCCTCAGCTCTGCAGCATTATGTACCCTTAGTAGCTTCAGCTGAATCACTTCTGTGCCACAGCTAAAGACAAAGCCATTCCCTTGTTAGAGAAAAGCACTGATGGGCAGCAAAGGCAGCAGAAATCCCAAGAGCCTAGCGGGCACTCCTACCAGAGAAGGTGGTGCTGAAAGGACCTTCTAGGCCATAGTCCATGAATAATCTAAGAAACGAGGGGAACAAGCAGGAAATTTTTAAAATTACAGATCAATTTTGATAAAGATACAACAGAACAGGTTAAGTACACAGTAATGCTGTCAGGAGAGCAGAACTGGTTACTTCTCTTGCAGAGTTAATATTGCAGATCCAGTTGTCAGCAGTGGCTACAAGACACCAGCAGCTGCCAACTCTTTGTCCCAGGGCAATTAGCTAATTGTTGGCTCTGCTTGGTTGATCAGGACTGCCTCTGTGCAAGACAACAAGCCCTGGCTCTGCTGCAGCCATGTTGGCCCAGGAGCCATCGTCTTCCTAAATAATAAACCCAAGAAACTCCACTCAGAAGGCAGGCATTTGGGGTATTGGTCATGGGGGATAGGACAGCATGATTCACTGCCTGCTCGCAGCACCAGGTGAATCCCCCTGCAGTGTCACAGGCTCAGCTTCAGCTCTTGGCCCTCTGATCCCTGAATGTAAGTTCTCCTCCTAGCCTGTGAACAAGTATTAAACTAGCATTAAAAAGCTCAGCAGTGCCTCTCTAACTGAACACATAGTTCTTCCATAATTCAGCAGAGAACAACAGAAAATTCACCTCTGCCTTATCCCCATATTCTGTTTCCCCATAGCCCATCTCCATTATTTCTCCAGATCAGTCAAGGATACAGAACAACTGACAGCAAGGCAATGAGCCACCACTCCTGCTATCACTGGAGAGGGAAAGCAGATTCAATCCTAGGTGGCTATCAGCATAGCACAGGAAATTTTGATATGCAGCTGTGCCAACCATCTCTGCTCCTGATGGATGACGCCTGCACATGTGCCACTGATAAAGCCTGAATGCTCATGAATTTCATCTTCATTTTTGCACAGACTAACTCACTCGGGCAGCAGCCACAAGCTGGAGCAATGAATGTCCTACCACCTGAAAGGCACTGTCTGATGATGCCAGATACTCAATGCAAGGAGAAAGGAGCAACTCCAAAATAGCTTTAAGCAGGTGAGAGATATGGACTAGAGTACAAATGTGCAGCTTGCTTAGAACAAGATGTGTCAGAGTCATTTGCAGGGAGACCAGGGGCAATACCGTGACTAGTGAGCTGGATCTTGTCAGAGTGACCTACAGCCTCCCTGCTCACTGAGGGTGTTCGTATCAAAATGATCAACAGAAAACATGACAGCAGCTGCCGCTAAGTACGCCATAATTGTATTTCTCATCACAGGGTTATTTTATCCCCCATAGGACCAAGCCTCAACAGAGAGTCCCCCATAAATCTTAGAAGCCCTGCCCCTACATCCTGGCTCTGCTCAGTCTTCCCTGCCCACATGCAAGGATCTGCTAATTGCTTAAAGCAAACGTACTGAGCAAATGTATGTAACAGACGATCTGCTCTCCATTTGTCTTCTGAGTTCCCTGCTGTATTTAGTCAGCTGTATAGCTCAGATGTGGACTGCCAGTGCCTCTCACAGCCATGAGCACAACAACCCTACAACAACCACTTAGCAGCAACTGGTAGGTCATATGCAGGATGCTGGAGTTGGACTGCACCCAGGCTGCACGCTCACCTTGCTGTCACACATCTAACATTTACTTCTCATCATTCAGTGGCCAGCCTCAAACTTTATCCTATAAACAAGCATGCATCTTCTTAGTCCTTTTGCTATTCCTTACAGAATACAGATACTGTCTCTATAAGCTGGGAAGATGAAGCACAGCTCCCGGGAGCACCACTGCAAGGGTGAGCACCCACCTCCAA
Source organism: Haliaeetus albicilla (assembly GCF_947461875.1). NCBI lineage: Eukaryota > Metazoa > Chordata > Aves > Accipitriformes > Accipitridae > Haliaeetus > Haliaeetus albicilla. The sequence goes on from NC_091491.1 coordinate 8,990,217, forward strand.
ACGTGCACAGCTCTCGCCTGGGCTCCCTTCCCCCTCCTACTGCAGCAATTCTCCATTAATATGAATGATGGTTTCCAATGAGCACAGCTTTGTTAAGCATCTGGGCTGCACCAGAGCAGGGCTCTAAATAGTTATATCAAAGTGACCATTAAAAACACAGTACTGCATAAAGAATTGTTGCAGGAGCAGGGAAATGAAGGGTTCCACATCTGCATTTCAAACTAAGCATTTCCTACCCCAAGGCAGTAACTATTGCTCCCCAGGATGCAGATGCTGTGGAAGAGGACAGAGTATTTTGAATTTGCTTGCAGATGGGAATGTGCTAGTCACACTCGACTGCAGTTACTTTGAAACAGATTTCAGACAAGCCTCACTCCTGGCACAGTCAAAGTACTGCAGGATGGGAGAGCTGGCACACAAGTCACGTCCGCTTCCAAGAACTGGCTCCTCTCCCTCCTCGTCTCCCTTATTAAAGCATACGGCTGCCGTCAAAGAAGCTGCAATCTCTGCAATGCACCTTCTGCAGATATCCTCTTATCAGCTGGGGATGCCACGACCCATCTTACAGCTAATGTGACTTGCAAAACTTCCCAGAGGATAACAGCTGATTTGCCTGTGCACAGCACCCATCCTCTCAGATGTGCAAGGGGAAAACACCCACTTTTCAGGAGGGAAACACGAAGCCACACAGATGTTAAGCTCCAGGTCACTTGGACCCACACTGGCGAAAGTCTGAACTCCAGTGATTTCGGTCCCTTACGACACAGGGCGGGACTGCGGTGGGATTTAGGCATCACAGCTGGGAGCAGCACAGTGCCCAAGAGCAACATATTGTCGCAGTGGCACGGGCAGAGCCATGTTCAGCAACATATTCCCCATCGCCTAGGTGAGGAAGAGTTAGATGGACGCTGCTCCTGAGCCCCCAGCTGCTGTCTCTGTCCTGCTTCAGTGCCTGGGCACAGCAGCAGAGGTGAATTCACTGGGTGAGCATCTGGAGAGAAATGGTGATGCAAGGAAAACTTGGGGATTTTTCCTCCACAAATAGCAGATAAAAATCTCAGGCAACACACAGCCTGGGCTTGGGGGATAATTCAGGTGTGAGCCTGTGTTCCTTCCCGAACTAGCTGCCAGCCCCACAGAGATGACATTCCCTCTCCAGTACTCCAGACAGCCCATTCCCTACCTAAAATCCTTCCCCAGCCAGTAGCATTTTACAAAACATTTTGCCTTCAGGAACCACCCATTTATACCACCTCCATCATGCCT